>NC_088885.1:84904763-85206860 GCF_037157495.1 Lathamus discolor
TAAGACTTCATGCTTCATATTCATTACACTATTACTCAACATTGTCTGATAAGAAGTAATTTTTTTGTCACCTGACCGGAAATGTATATGTTCGCATTTCAGAGCAGTTTGGTAGTAATATGACTGTGTTGCAAATCCTGATTTATGATCCTGCCTACTATGCTAATTTGTCACAGATGAGTGATGTAGATAGCCCAAAGGATCGCCATTAAAGGTATTAGCAAAAGTTCTGCTATGAATTTGTAAAAGTGCGACTTCACAAAGTTCAATTACTACATGGAAGAAACACAGAGAGGAAAGTCGAGTCAGAATTTAGCTAGAACAATTTACACAGAGACTGAATACACAGATGGGTAAAGGAGACCCTCCTGCTGAGTCACATACCATTTCCGTTCTCAGTGAAAGGTCGAACTTAAACGCTTAGGATCATATATTAGTTCTGAAGTGCTTTTTTCAGGGGGACTGAGGCCTTATCCACTTCAGCAGCGTATCCAAAAAGAGGTAAAAAATACCAGCCATAGTGACTGCAGTAAGGTATGTTAGCGGATGACCAATTTAACCTTCCTGGCTTAGTGTAATTTTTCCAGAACACAAAATGTCTTGACCTCATTTACTTACTATGAAGAAACTGAAAGATGTGAGAGAGCCACTTGTCTTTTTAAGAGACAGAATAATGACATAAACAGGAAAATTTCAGTTAGTTGTAGGGCAGACATATTAGGCAGCTCCTGATTAGCTTTCAGCCACTGAGAAACACTGGCTCTGTTGACACATCTCCAGCTAAGAATCATCATGAGGATGGGACAGTCCTTTGCACAGAGTGTGTGGATCCACTTCCTTTCTCCTCACCCATTGCAAGGGATTTGGCACAAATAGAACATATTTCAGAGGGACACATTTCAATAATTGCCTAGCCATGTTTAGAAAAGCAGCCACAACTTCATCAAGCCTCCGCAGCTGGAGAGATCTATGCAATCCCTTGGTACACAAGCACTAACTTGGCTTTTTGTAAGCTGAGCAGTTTGGAGCTAGTGAAGAAGTTGTGCCTGTATAGTTTGTTTTATAAGAAGAAGTAAACATATGTTTTAGTTGTGGTTTAATCACAGCCAGCAACTAAGTACCACTCAGCCTCTCGCTCACTCCCCTCCCCCTGCACCTGATGTGATTGGGAGGAGAACTGAAAAAGGATAAAACCTGTGGGCTGATATTAGAACAGTTTAATAATTGAAATAAGGTAAAATATAACAGCAACAACAATAATAATCATAATAATAATAGTAATGAAAAGGAAAAAGGGAAATAAAATTCAAGAAGCAGCAGTGTGCAAAATGCAATTGCTCACCATCCGCTGACCTATACCCAGCCTGACCTAAGCAGCAGTCTCTCCCTTCAGGGCAACTCCCCCCAGTTTACATACAGGGCATGATGTGCTGTGGTATGGAATATACTTTTGACTAGTTTGGTTCAGGTGTCCTGTCTCTGTTTCCTCCAGGTTTCTTGTGTCCCTCCTCACTGGAAAACCGTGAGAGACTGAAAAGCCCTTGATCAGAGTAAGAGCTACTGAGCAACAGCTGAAACATCAGCTTGTTATCAACATTGTTTTTACTAAAGCCAAAGCACAGCTCTACACCAGGTAGAAAATTAACTATCTCGGACAAAACCAGTCGGTCTCTGCCCAAATTCAGATATAGAATTACCTTTTAGTTTGAATGTTTTTCAGAAATTCTGTTCAATGTTAAACCTCTTTTGTAGTTTCAGTTTACTGACACATTTAGAAGGCAAAGTCAAAATAAAACCAGCAATGCATAGAGAAAAAATCCATTGAATCATGGATTCAGTTACTGTCAAGAATATTTATTAATTTATATTCTGTAAGCAAAAGTTGTTTTCTTAAGTTGACTGTGAAATATCTTCTTGTATGTTTGCTTGTTCTGTTTTCCCCTTTTAATGCTTTCATTGCAAAAACAATACGATAAACAATGACACTGTTGCGTAGCAACTCATATCCTTTTTAAACTCAGTGCTTATAGTTTGAAATATAAGTTCAGTGTATATGGTGTGATAAGTTATTAGAAAGTAACTAGCTTCATCTTTCTTGGTTTAATATCTCATAAATTCATTTTATGGCTTATAATATCTGTTATTTGTCTAGGGAGAAGGAATTTGTCTAAACTAAACAATTAATTTTTCAGTAATTCACATTTAAGTAAAATTTATTTCCCTTGATGTGTATAGAACAATCTTAAATAACTAAATTTCTGTAGGTTAAATGTACTCCATGTTAGAATGATTCTAGCTTATATGTCTCTAATGGGTACCCAATGGTATAACCCATTCATGTTGTATAGCTACACTTTGAAATTTTGGGGGGTTTGTGTGTAAAAAATACATCAGTTGGTTGATACTAAGACAGAAGCTGTTCATTTTATTCTAGCAGAAGGTGTTTCAACAATTTTTCCCGGCTAACAAAAACAGTCTTTTACTAGTGGCTAGTAGGGATATGTGACCATTCATAAAAGTAGGGCTATGTAGTTATTTCTGACTATCTTATTTACAAGCTTTTTTGCATATACTCTGAAATTGTTTCTTGCAAAAGAAAGACTATATGCAGGCAAATATATACATCTATTTTCAGGAATTAGAAGTCATGGTTTATTTAATTAGGCTGTATCTATCAGGAACGTCATATTTAACTCTTTAGCTCAGATTGCCTAGGAGGTTCTGCCATCCTTGTAGTTCTGCTTCATGACTTTTCATGACTCTGAATTGGTTGCTGCTTGCATACCTGCATGCAATGTTTTCCCTCAGGATGCATTTTGGTCAGCTCAGGAGTTCTCCTTAGAGAATATTTACAGCAGTTACATGCAGTCTTATTCTTCAGCTTAGCCACTGAATTTTTCTTGCCTTCCACCTGAAAGGATAAAAAAAACACAGAAAATGCAAAACTACTTTTCTGTATAGGCTATTACTCTCACTATACAAGAGAACCCAAAATATTATGCCAGTAAGATTTTGAATATTGAGAATATTGAGAAATGCAGAATGGGATACAAAATTGTGACCAAAAAGTAATGCTACAGTCATTTTGCAGTCTCTGTCCTGGTTTAGTTAAAAAACAAAAACAAAAACAAACTTGCAATTATGAATGCAAAATAATCTTCAAAATGAAAGGTTTTCTTTTCAAGGTAGTCATATGCTGCAGCCATTTAATTTTTTATTTTCTTAGAGACTTGTTGTAAGTCTTTTTGAATAAATCTCAATTCTCTGATAAAAAACATATTTTTGATATTTTTTTTAAATAAGCATTTCTTATTGTATCAGTCTTTATTTTCTCTTTCTTCAGTATCTGTGCTTCTGGGATCCATGTTCTACCTTTCTTCCTGCAAGGTTCTTGTGTTTATCTTATAGTTCATGGATTTTTTTACCCCCTCCTCTCTTCAGCTTCCTTCATAATGTCATTAATGTGTCTATGAAACATTTTACATTCTTTTAAATTCTGAAAAGATGAAGATGTAACTATTCTACTTTCACTTCAGATGTTTTTTTTTTTCAGGTGGTACTTTAATCTGTGGAGTGTTAAGTGTCACAGCAGATAAACGAAGTTGTAAATTTATTTTTTTTCTTATCCTTATATTTATCTTTTGGCATTTCCTTTTTCATTGGGTCCTGCAGAAACATACATTTAATTCTTCCCATCCATTCATCAATCTTAGTTCATCATTCAGATAAATCAAAAATCTGCTCCTAGAAAGGAAAAATGCATGTCATATGTTTTATGAAAAAGCAAGCTCTTTGAGATTAGATTCTTTTTATTGCAGCTGAAGGGAAAGATGTTTGCTCTGAACAAAAAAGGAAAAATAATGATGAAGTCTTTATGAGGAAATGAAACACCTACTGGGAATTAAATGAAAGTCAATAGAAAGGCTTCTTCTGTGAAGCTGTTGTATCTCCTCCCAAGAGGTTGAAATCATCTTATTTGGCTTCTGGGAGGTACCACACAGAATTATTTTTGCCCTAAGAGAAAAATTCCCATTAATTTGAAATGATTTAATGTTGAATTTTTCATGCCCTCAATGATAAAAGCTAGAACAATTCTCCCTGAAGGCTAACAATATATGCAAGTATCATTTCTATGTGGTTTCAAAATGTGTGCCTGTGCCTGTGTGTGTGGTATGTACACAGAACAGAAGGTCTAATAAACTATAGGTTCAGATTTTTAAGTGCTGTAGCTGTCATCATCCTGTAAGTTTTAATTATTGGAAAACCTGATTTGATGTTTTAAGATAATGTCACCCACTCTAACTAGACAAATAAGGAAAATTTCTCATTAAAAAAATAATTATAAAATGTAGAAGAAATTTCAGTAGCTGAATGATACAATTTTCTAAGTCAATACAGTAAAAAACAATGAAGTGCATAGAATACTCTGCTAATAGGTGATCTAGCAATTATGTGTTTCTCACATTCTCAGATTTGGAGAGGCTGCTTTGCTTTTATCTGTGCAGTGTGGAGAGATCAGGGGTAAACAATATTCATTAGCTAAGATCAAACACCCATTAGACAATAATTTTTAGTCTCTAAAGGTATGAGGAGACTAGATATTCCCTTTTCACAAAAGACAGTATTATTCTTCTTTCACATTACACACTAGCACCCATGCTAGGACATCACCATTAAAACCTCAGTGTATTCCCATCCTCCCTTTCTCTAAAGTTTTGGCTAGAAGACCTTTCAGTCAAATTTGATCAGTTGTGATTATGATGCATTCCATGTAAACCATGTGCAGCACAGTAACAGGAGAGAATTTAATCTCTCGGTTAGCCATTACTCCTGAAAAAATCGTGCAAGCTGACTGCCTGTCTTTGTAAGCTTACAATCTGTTCTGCTAGTTTAGTTTCTTCCTGATTTGTCACCAGTGCTGCTTATACTCTTCAACACAGAATCATAGAATAGCTTGGATTGGAAGGGACCTTTTAAGGTCGTACAGTCCAGGCACCCTGCAATGAGCAGGGACATTTTCAGCTATATTGCTCAGAGCCCAGTCCACCCTGACCTTGAATGCCTCCAGGCATAGAAATAGCATTGTAATCATCAAAAAACAAGGGAATGGTGATGGTTATAAACTGTATCTTGTCCCATCTAGGGTTCGTCAAAATCTGGAAAGACTAAACACACTATTTTTTCCCTTCTCAGGTTGATTTGTAATTTCAGACAGTTTCCAGAACACACTATATTCTCATTTGCAGGTCTGCACAGCTTTTGAAAGCATTTAACTGAATCTGTACCCAGTATAATTTGATTCTTACTGTGGCAACATAAATCACGTGGAATGTATTCTGCTCCATGATTGGATGAATGTAACTTAGACTGCGCTGTGAAAATGCTGTCTTTATGTGCATAATTACTTTTTCTTCCTTCCTTTTAAAATTTGCATGTTTATTTTTCTTACTAAGCTCATTTCCTAGGATGTTTTCAGAAAAAAAAAAAAAGTAAGTAATGGGCACAAAAAAGCTATTTGAGCTTTGCATCTGAAGTAACATGAAAGCTAAATACTTTAGCCAGAATTTCACAAGGTTACTGGCAAAATATGCAATGTGTTAAAGAATTAGGAAAAGATGAGAAAAACTTAGACCCCCAAAACCGCTGTGTACACGTCTGTAGGTTTATATATGCATGCATATGTTTTGGAAATAGTAGCAAAATTTTGAAGGATAACCAAAGGCAATAATTATTCTTTGTGTATCACTGTAGTATTGTGATTAATTACCTTGTTTCAGGTGTATTTCTTTGAGGAAAATGAACATAAACATGAAATTTTGTAATTATTTCTCATACGTGAATGCTTGAATACTAGGGGTTTTGTTTGGAATTACAGTCAGATTGCTGACAGCTTCTCTCTGCTGCTCCTTCCTTCTCACACTTTTCCCTCCTCCAGTGTGGGGCCTTCCCGTGGGCTACAGCCTACTTCAGGACACATCCACCTGCTGTGATGTGGGGTTCTTCACAGGCTGCAGGTCAGATATCTGTTCTGATGTTGTCTTCTTGGGGCTGCAGAGAATCTCCCACCCCACGAAGGTCCCTCCTCGTGCCACAGGGGCATCTCTGCCGAGCACCCTGAGCCCCCACTGCCCTCCTCCCACTCAGTACTTGGGGCTCACAACACTTTTTCTCACACAGCTCCCCTCAGCGCTGGCTGCCTGGAAGCATTTTGCCTTTCCTTACCCAGGTTTTCCAAGGAGTGCCCATCCATGGCTGAGGGGCTCAGCTCTGCCCTGTGGTATCTAAAGTAGCCAATTGATCTAGATGACTTTTCACGGTAAATTTGTCTCAGGTCAAGGAAGGAGAGCCTTTTGGTCTTCATTTTCCTGCCATTGCTCCACATTAAAAATTGCTTGTCAGCTGATGAATTTCAGGCTTTGCTTATTCCTGGTCTTCACCCAACCAAATAGTTTTGGTCTCCTTCAGTTCTATATTTATGGCAAAATGTGTTCAATGTGTGGTTGGGCTCACACATCATTCTTTTTTGACTGTTTTGTTCACCCCTACATCATTATGTATTTATAACACCTTGGATCCTTTTCAGTGTTCCTTAATAACAGGTCAAGACCTTTGGGTACAATGGTGATCATAACTCTCAAGGTGCTGAAGGTTGCTTCTTCAAAAACTTCCTTCTTCAGCTTCTCTGTGCAAGGCAGGCTATTGTATGTGCAACCTGTCCTCAACTAAATTTATATTAAAAAGTTTGGTGGGATTCTATTCTGGTATCTTACCTCTTCAATGAGTGGATTTGCTTGAAGTCAGAGAATTTAAGAGAAGTTAGAGAACACAAGCTCAACATTTTTTAGACTAGATTGGATCCTTCTTTGACAAGGAAGCTTTAAAGAAATTAATGAGATTGAACTTCCTTCTTTGTCCCTAGCTTCATGTTGCAAGGAAACCCACTTATAAAATTAACCAAGTTAACCTGAGAAAACACCAGGACATCCCCTGGGACAAAAAATTGTACATTCCCACAGCTGCATTTACATTATGGAATAAGATGGAGTACATTCATTTAGATAAATGGATTATGAACAACAAAGCAGAATCATCTACCTTCTCTAGTCTCTGCCTTCTCCCATCTGCCTCAGAAACTTCATATAGATTTCTGCCTTGGTGTCATCCCAAGGGTGCTGAACTGTAGCTCTTGCATAAGTATTCTGTGAAGTGAGTCTAGCCAGCTAGGTGAATTGAGTCGTTTGTCTTGGGGAACATTCTGCTTTGACATCAGGTGAAAACTAAGTCAATAATCTACTGTGAGGTGAATCCAGGAGAATTCCTTATTTTGTATATTCTAGAGACCTAACATGTCACATGTCTGTGTTGTGCCCATGTCCTGGGTTCAGCAGTAGCAGTCATTTTTTCTCCTTCTTAGTAGCTAGTGCAGTGCTATGTTTTCATTTTTTGGCCTGGGAAGAGAGCTGATAACGCTGATGTTTTCAGTTGCTGCTCAAATGTTTGGTCTGGCCAAGGACTTTCTGAGCCTCATGCTCTGCCAGGGAGGAGAGGAAGCTGGGAGGAAGCAGAGACAGGACACCTGACCCAAACTAGCCAAAGAGGTATTCCATACCACAGCACGTCATGCCCAGGATGTAACGGGGAGTTACCCGGAAGGGCTGGGAGGACTGGAGGGTTGGAGGAGGTATCGGTCGGTGCTCGGCTGGGGGAAGTGGGGCGAGTTATCTGTTGGCTGGTGCTGAGGTGTTGTATTCTCTTCCCTTGTTACTTCCTTTAGCATTATTATTATTGGTGGTAGCAGTAGTGATTTGTGTTATACCTTAGTTACTAAATTGTTCTTATCTCAACCAGTGGGAGTTGCATTCTTTTCGATTCTCCTCTCCGTCCCTCCAGGAGCAGGGGGAGGGCAAGAAGGGGGGGAAGTGAGCAAACGAGGTTTGTGGTTGGGTTTAAACCATGACACCAGTCAACTGCAAGTTGAGACCACCTCACGTGAATATTTCAATATACAAGAAAATGTATACAAGAAAATGGCTAAAGCAAATCTTCAAACCCATAAGACCTTTCTTCTAACTGCACAATTTTGACATAAGTAGATACTCAATTAGAAGCATGCATTGTCCCTGCCTTGAGACAGCAAGATCACACGTTGATAGCCTTGAGAACATATTTTCTCTTCTTCCTTATCTGTGATTTTCTCTGTTACTTGCCTTTTTTGCAATTTTAAGAAATTTATATATAATATTGTAACAAGCCTGTTGGGTAGTATGGTATTTTATATTTTTTGAGAGTTTACATTCAAAAAGAAAATTGTTTGAGTTTCTCAGGACACACCACAAAGGGCAGAGCTGGTATTTCTCTGGCACTCAGCGGACACTAGGCACTAGGATTCTTACTTCCCCAATACTCACCAAAACTTTATCAAAATGGCCATCCTGCCCATCACTACAAATCTATTATAACTAGATGATTATGTTCCTTTATTTGTTATGAGTCAATACAAATATGAGCTCTTCTTAAACTGTTGATTCACAGTACCAAAATCAGCTCCTGATACCATGTTTGATGGGGTAGTTTATTGTGATAGCGTATGCTGAAAATGATGTGGAATTGGGTCTAACAGTTCATCAGTAGCCAAACTTTGCTATAATACAGCATGTGTAAGGAAGTGAATGGGGACTTCAAAGAAACTCTCCAAGCTTCTGAAGAGTCTTTAAGATCTGCTTTTTTTGGAGAGATCAAGTCTCCAAAACATTTTCCTCTCTGAGTGAAGCTTATTATACCATGTTCTCCCATTTCAGATGGGAACCAAAACAGATAAAATAAATAGAAATATGACAGCAACATCTGGTCCTTTTGTATTACCAGTGCAAACATGGCTCTGTGTATATAGTTATTTTAGATTTACACTGCTATACCAGAATGCATGAACTGAAACTTTCGACTTTAGGTTGAGGTGAGAAACTTCTTTTTTGATAAGGAAGAGTTTCTGTGATAGTGGCTGCTTGAGAAAGAGTAAGTTGTTTCAGCAATTCAGACAGAATAGAAGCATTTTGTCATTTACAATGACTTTTGTCATTATATTATTTTTGTCTGCTTGAGGAGTTCACATGTTGCTCTTTTCAGAAGCACAGCAGAATACATTAGGTCTACATTCTCCTTATTTTAGAAAGCCATATTTTACAATTAAATAAAAATGCTGAATTGATTTAAGCACCATATTGTTTCTTGTCTGCAACCTCCAAGTCATATTTGTCTATCAGTTGTGGCAAGGGCCCTCAGCAGATGCTGACACCTTTTTGTACATGAGTAGGCTCTCTCTTGAGCAAAACTACCAGAAAAAAAGATGAGAAGGCTGAAAAGTTTTTCTTCCTCCTACCATTAAACCTAAAATAAGTACTTGCAGGTCTCCATATCTCTCTGTCAGGTGACTGCCGTAGGTGACTGCTTGAGGAAGATTTTACATTCTTTCTCTTCCAGAAGCTGAAATCTTCATTCCCTATTTTATTCTCCAGAAAAAAAAGGCCCTTAAAGACAAAGAAACAGAATCTCTGTAATTCACTAATAAATATGCATCAAATATAAGTTAAAATATATAATTCAATATTCAGTAATAAAGATAGGTAGCTATATTGATGTTTGCATTCAGTTGTGAATATAAACAGACAAATACAAAAGCCGTTCACAAATCTGTAACACCAACAGTTTGAAAGGTGCAGAAAAGCACTCAGAAATGTACAGACACTTTGCCTAAAATAAGCTTGAACCTTTGACTTTCATTAAAATTGTCTGAGTTTACTTGAATCTCACAGAATCACAGGATTGCTGAGGTTGGAAAGGACCAGCGGTTTTGTGAAATCTTCATCCCTCAAGTACTTAAAATTAAGCAAGTCAAGGCTTTGAGCAAGCTTGTTAACTTCTAAACTTAGCCCTTCTTAGAGCAGGAGTTTCGACTACATGATCTTCAGGAGTCCTTTCCAAACTTATTCACTAAATGCTTCTATAAACATTGTGTCAAGTCCATTTTTACTGAAAACATTAAGTGCCATGTTGATGGCAACATGAGAACTTTCAGTTCCCTCTGAATATAGTGCTTTGAGGGCATTTTACTTTAATAAAAAATTACCTTATTTTGAAAAATAAACAATATTTATTGCTGAAAGTGAGAATTCAGATTAGGTTGAGAAAAACTTCTAAAAAGACAGTTTATTTTTGTATTTTCATTGCCAGTAATTTTTTGTGAGCAGAAAAATTTTACTTTATGATGTTAAGATTAAGAAATACATATTTTTAGTAATTTAGTGTCTAAAATAAGAGAAAGCAAAATCTGCAATGGCAGAGGCAGTCTCCAAATAAAGAAAAATAGTCTGTTTCTCAATCAAGTATTCTTTCAAATTTTCAAAACCTGCAGAATAAATCTCTAACCAAATTAAGGGAACATATTTTGCCTATTTGTATGAGAAAACTCCCAGAGAAGTTAAAACCCCTATTGAACAATAAGAGTGTATAACCCTGAATATTTGTTTGAGGTTTTGTTTCTAAATCTTCTCTGTCTCTCCAAAGTGTTTGTAATCGTATTGTGAATTCAATGAACTTGGAAGAGTATTGGCCTCACAGTTGTTTCAGTTGCTCACATTCCAGGCTCAGATGCTGTTGGTGGTGCTTGAGGTTAATGTGTACATGTTATGAATACATATGTTTTTAAATAAAGCTTTCTCACACAATTTCGTTTCAGAACCTTCATGGTTACAGCTTATATTTGTATATTTCGGCCATAGCATGTTTTTAAATAGCAACATTTGTGAAATTGAGTTTTATTTTAAAATATGCATTCATTGAAAGTTACACGCTCCTGCATAATTTGCATTATTGATATAGTATCAGTAGCAAGACACCATGTCTAATGTCAAATACCATTACTTACTACAATCACCAGTGGCTCACTCACCCTCTAGACATGACCAATTCAGGCTTTGTCTTAAGTTTTCAGATTCTTTCTGAACAGTGCTTCTCTAATACTGTGCTTAAGGTTGTCCTGTGGAATTACCTTATTTTAGTAGGTATGTTTTTTTTTTACTGAAGAGGAAATTTTGCAATGACAAGAAAAGGAGCAGAAGAAGCTGAGGAATGGAAATAGATGTCCTTCTGAGATTAATGCAGGAGTATCTTCATTAATGAAAGTATTATCAGTCCTAGAGAGGGAGATAGTGATTTTTTCAGATCAGTATTGTAATAGTCAAATGAATAGACAATGTGGTTCCCTTTATGGTAAAATATCTGAGTAGGAGAAGGAGTACAGGATAGTTCTGAGCTAAAAAAATAGTCTGTTCATCTATGTAACGAAATGACAGGTTTAACCTGAAGATCAAAGTGTAACAATTTAATCATGACTTATAAACAATGAAGCCTACAACTGTAAATATTACAGGCAGCAGGGTCAAGAAAGTTCTAGAGAAGGTATAATATAATTCTTGAATCATGAAAAAGAAGAACTCTAGCATCACTGAAACCTTCTTTCTTGGTCTCTGCTCAAAACAAATCCAGTGTATTAAATTATCCATGCATGCTTAATCTCGAGGAAAAACTCTTGCAGTCACGTACCTTGTACTTATAGGCATGAAGTGATAGCCTTTAGAAGGTCAAATTCATTTTCTCAAATTCTTATGAAAAAACAATTCCTTGTCATACTATAACAGGGAATATCTCTGCCTGAAATAAGCTATTGTAATAGAAGTTTCTTAAACAATGCAATTTACTGATTATTTAATGAAGGATTTTCTGTTATGAGGATGATTAGAGAACTCCTCATAGACCTGCATCGTTTGAGAAACTTGATAGAACTTACTTTCGTCTTCAGAATTAGAGATCAGATTTGTCTTTTTTTTTTTTTTTCTTTCAGGCTAGATCATAAAAGAATCACTGAAATTTGCCAGAACAGTAGTGTAAAACATCCACAATCATAAATGAATACACTGAGATATAACGTAGACAGTTCTAAGATGGAAAGATAATCTTATCACAGGTGAAAGAAAGTAGTGTCTAAGGAGGAAGAAGTACTTTCTTTACATGAAGAAAATCATGTAAAGAACAATGAAAGCTTAAAAAGACATTCAGTTTCACCAGCAGGAAATCTTTTTCATCAGAAGTCTAATGCAGTACCAAAAGAAGTTACCCAGAGAGGTTGTGAATTCTGTCCTTGGTGGGTTTTAGAGCTCAGCTAGACAAAACCATGTGCAATCTGATACCATAATATTGTAGTTCCTTTCAAGTTGGAGAATGAATTTAATGACCTCCAAAATTCCCTTCTAACTACTATTATTGTGACTACGAAAAATAAAAATGTGTATTATTCAAAAAGAGTGCAGATAATAGGAACTAGAGGAAATTGTATAATTTTTTTTTTTTTTTTTTTTAAGAAAAAATTGGTAAGATTTCAGATTCGCCTTGTCATTTCCTAACATTTCACCAAAATTAAATTGTCATGATTATAGGTGTGGCTGAAATATTTTAGATTTTTTTTTTTAGAATAGATAAAAGCAGCAATTTCAACGTCATCATGAAATTCATTTAACAAATGGATTAAGAATGGTAAAAGCATATTAGAAAAAAAAAATTCTTAGGTATCTGAATTTCTATAATTTCAACCCCACCAGATATTCAAGTGCGCAAGATAACAACAGGGACATGTTTGGCCAACAGTCTCTATTTTCTATAAGGCTAGGATTTTATAGCAAAAGCTTCTGTTTGGAAAGCCTTTAATTCTTATCTAACACCTGCCTTACATCAGGATTAGACTTTTACAGTGCCTTTTCTTGTGGAGGAAAATAAACTTAGGAGGGTTCACTATTCTTGAATGTGAGGAGACAGACTGATTTTTACAGCCAAGTAGAAAATTCTTTGCAAGAGCAGTATTAGAAAATGCACATCCATTGTAAAGCAGACATTATATTACGTGGTGTTTGCTATTCAGCAAAAACTTAAACTAAATGAATAGTGCAAATCTGTTATTAATAAGTTGAAAATAAAATTATTATATGATACTCCTGGAAACACTAGAGTCCAAACTTCTGAAATTAATCAACATTATAACTTTTAATGGTTTTATATGGGTAGTAATAACATTGGAATTGCCTAATAAAATGCTACTTTACAGAATTAAATAAAATTAACCAAAACTGTTCTGGAAGATTAATTCTACTCTAAATTTAATTAGAGATATGATAATATTTTTTTCAAATATTGAGGAAACCTTGACTCAGGCAATATGTTGAAATCTCATTGACTGCATGTAAGTATTCTTAATCATAGAATCATAGAATATTTAGGGTTGGAAAGGACCTCAAGACCATCTAGTTCCAACCCCCCTGCCATGGGCAGGGACACCTCACACTAATAAGTTTATATTTAATTAAATTTGAAACAAAGCTTTCAAGCTTAGGCTTGGAATATAGCAAATTTGTCACATTAACACAGTGTTACGCAGTTTTTCTCATACAAAGCATTCAACAGTTATCCTTAAGTATTGCCAAAAGTTTAATTTGGATATATACAATATCTTTATCATTCATTAATGAAATTTAATAATTTCAGATCATGAACATTATAAACAGTTGTTCTTTTGGGGTCATGAAGCATATGAAAAAGAGGAATAGAAATGTAGATTATCACATTTTCTAATGTAGTATAGCAATATAGAGACATTTAAATAGATTGAAATCTAGTGAAATAGAAACTAAAAGCCAACAAAAGAAAGGAGAGAGAGGTCATAATTCTGTATTATAAAATTGCAAAATGTTGCTAACTTGTCACTGATAACATTTCTTTGTGTGAAAGTAACAGCAGAGAATTTATCAGCCTCATATCTGCTTTTAAACTACATTTCTTAAAGATGACTAGAAAATAATCTAAATAAGAGGGATCACACATTTAGCAAATATGATCTACAACAGATTAAGCATGTCTATAAATATGCAAAAAGTTGGTTTTTTTAAAAAATGGTAGTATTTTACTCCAAATTGTGCATATCCCTGTGTATGCACACATACTAAGATACTACAGGAAGCTCTGGGGAATGGAAGATACTACACTGGGCCACATCTGGAGGATTTTTCAGAACAGATGAGAAAAATACCTATGTAGTGTATCCCAGCTCATCATAGGTTTTCGATTTGAATAACCTTAGATACTAAATAGGAAGAAGAATTTATATAGAACCAAATATTAGTTATTTGTAAGCATTATTGATACTATTTAGTTGTTTAGATTTGTAGTATTTTTTTAATTTACTTTGTGTCTTCAATGTAGTGAAACCTCAAAAGTTACTTATTTGAAGATATTTGCATCTAGGATTTTAGCAAAGTTCATAAAACAGTAATTAAAAATAATGCAAAATAACTGGTCACTATGTTGAAGTTGTTCAACACTTGAAAGCTAAGTAGTGGAGTATGTGTGTATGACAGATTTCATCACTGTGTGTATTTACTTTCAGATTGAGAAAACTGCGAATAAAGCAATATTATGCTAACTACCTTCATGCTTGGCATTTTTTGTGCTATGATTTTTTTCTTAAATGTTCTATAAAGGGCACTTGTCACTGTGTTCACATTATTCTTCTTATTTTATGCAACTGAAGAATGCTAGTCATTAAGCTTAGTTCTCAAGTGACATACTTCAGATTGTGACTTCCACAAACTAAATGGGGACATGGATGAGAAATGAATAGAGAGTAAAAGAAATGTTAATTTTAATGAAGAATTTTTAAAGTCCCATGGTTGACTTCCTTCATTAGCATCCTACTCAGACTTAAACTTTTACTAAAATATTAATTTATATATATATATTGACACTAGGAGTAGACAACATTAAAGCACAAAACATTTTTTCCTCCTTTTACCATTAATTTAACAAGTGAATAAACTTTGCTCTGCTAATCACTTCTCTATATGTTAACTTCAAGTTTACACCAGTGTAAAACTGTACTCCATACTAATATTGGCTATTTTGTCATTGAATATCTTAGGAAGAAATAAGTTTCTGTTATGTATATGATGAATAAGACTGTTATAGAGAAAAAAAGCTAAAAGCTAGATATAAAAAGGTATTTGCACATACAGCCACCAACGCAGTATATGCAAACATACTTTCTAGAAAATAAAGACATATAATTCTATGAATATGTAAACTTAGTCCAGTTATGCTTAAAACTACATGTTTCCATTTCTAAATAACAGATTTAAGTCTGAGAGCATTAGTAAATGGTATGAGACTATGGCAAAAAGAATTCTAATTGTCAAATACTTCTAAATTCTACCAAACATGTATTACCACACATACAACAAGGATTTGCATTTCTCTTTGATGTATGGAACCTCACTTAGGAAATTAATAGTGTCTTGACTAGATTTTCCCTTTATCTGTTGAGAATATGAGCCTTGATCAAGAACGGAGTTGCTGCAAGAGATTTACAGTAGAATGTGAAGAAATCAGATCATTCTTGTCTCATCATTATAGAGTGACGTTTTAAATAAAACTTAAAAAGATATATCAGGAATAACGACCACGACACTAATATCTGGCATAAACAAAGAAAAAAGAGTTGAAGAGCTTGTTGTACTTTATTTGTTACATGTAAACAGAAGCACCTGCCTTTTACAGAAAAACAGTGCCCCCGGTAGACTTCAAGATATAAGA
Source organism: Lathamus discolor (assembly GCF_037157495.1). Lineage (NCBI taxonomy): Eukaryota > Metazoa > Chordata > Aves > Psittaciformes > Psittacidae > Lathamus > Lathamus discolor. The sequence continues at coordinate 84,920,451 of NC_088885.1, forward strand.
AATTTCATCTTAAATTTAGAAAAGGAAAATATTACATCTTTTTTAATATTAAACCATTAGCTTATCAAAGTGATTTATAATTTTTAATAGCAGCTATTTACTTCAAAGTTATTTATATGTATATGATAATCCAAACATGTAAGTATGCAGAATCTGTCTTTCCGTATATTCAATAGGGGTTACTTATCTAGGTAAATGCTACACATGCCACAGTAGTCATGAATGAATTTTAACCTAAATGTGAAGAAGTCTTTCTCTTAATATGCTGCTTACTTAGAAATATCTAATCCAGCACATTTTCAGGAAAAAAAAAAAATAATGTTGTTAGGAGAAACAAAACTTTCCTCAAACCTTATGGAGTTCAGCTTTACATCTTGCCATTTATGTTAGGGATAGGCTGGAGAGTATGGAACTCTGTCTGGGGACAGGTGAGCAGTCAATAGAGAGTTTGTGGGTCAGGGTTAAAAGGAGAACAGCCATGGGAGACATTATTGTGGGGATCTGTCACAGACCATCTGATCAAGAGGACTCTGTGGATGAAGTGCTCTACAGAGAGATAGGAACAGCCTCACGCTTGCAAGCCCTTGTTCTCATGGGGGACTTTAACCACCCCCTTACTTGTTGTAGGGATGGTACAGCCCAGCACAAGCAATCCAGGAGGTTCCTTGATTTTGTGGAAGACAACTTCCTTCTGCAAGTAATAGAGGAGCCAACAAGGAGAGGTGCCATTCTTGACCTCATGCTCACCAACAGGGAAGCCCTGGAGAGAAGGAAGGCCATCCAGAGGGACCTTGACATGCTTGTGAAGTGTGCTGATGCCAACCTGATGAAGTTTAACCATGCCAAGTGCAAGGTCCTACACCTGGGTTGGAGCAATCCCAGGCACAGCTACAGGTTGGGCAGAGAAGAGATTCAGAGTAGCCCTGCAGAGAAGGACTTGGGGGTGCTGGTCAATGAGAAAATGAACATGAGCCAGCGGTGTGTGTTCACAGCCCAGAAAGCCAACCGTATCCTGGGCTGCATCAAAAGGAGCTGTTCAGCCTGGAGAAGAGAAGGCTGCGTGGAGACCTAATAGCAGCCTTCCAGTATCTGAAGGGGGCCTACAGGGATGCTGGGGAGGGACTCTTCACTAGGGACTGTAGTGATAGGACAAGGGGTAATGGGTTAAAACATAAACTGGGAAAGTTTAGATTGGATATAAGGAAGAAGTTCTTTACTGTGAGGGTGGTGTGGCACTGTAATGGGTTGCCCAAGGAAGTTGTGAGTGCTCCATCCCTGGTGGTTTTCAAGGCCAGGCTGGACAGAGCCTTGGGTGACATGATTTAGTGTGAGGTGTCCCTGCCCATGGCAGGGGGGCTGGAACTAGATGATCTTAAGGTCCTTTCCAACCCTAACTATTCTATGATTCTATGATTCTATTTCAGATTGCTACAGGTTTGCAAATAAACACAGAAATTTTCAAGTCTAATTTTATTCAGCTTTAGGAATAGAACAAGGCACAAATCTGTCATGACAAGAAAATAGACTAAACCATGTTGTTCACATAGAATCATAATAAAACAAAGAACCAAGGTAGGCATCTTTCATAATCTTGAGAACTGTGCAAGTAGAATCTACTTCTAGTTAGCAGGCACATATAAACCTCATCTAAAACATGAAAGGAGTGAAAAAACATCTGCTGAAAGTATGTTTTTAGAAGATTTATATGAAGTTCAGATACTAGCCCATCATAAGCTTAAATTTACTGCCTGGTCTTTTTTTTTTTTTTTTTTTTCTACAGCAAAACAGAAGAACTAACCATGTCTGTGTTATGGGATACAAAAAGGAGCAAATATTGTGTAAAAAAGAAATAACAAATATTACACATGACACTATCTGTTCCAGGTAATTATATCTCTACTAAGCATAAATTTTCATTGATTAATATTGGACTCCAATCTGCCAATGTATCTGCAATTATTCAGCCTACATTCTTTTCTATTGCTGATGCACATAGATTTCATCATACAGGATCAAAGAACAATCAAATTCTTATGGAATGGAATTGTAAATTAGTATAAAATTAGTGACATTTCTCAAAAATATTTTAATTCATTACCCAACAGAGCATTTTAAATTATCAAAAAAAGATAGCTTATGCAACTAGGTTTTGTTGTGAAGCCCTTTGGTTTTTCTTACACATATTGTGAAGTAGTACTTGGTGATTATACAGCAAATTAAGCTAAAGTGGAATTAAAAATCCTAGTTTTCATTTAGTCTTGTATCCATGATTGTAAACAGCAATTTTATTTCCATAAATTGCTGTTTCCAAAAGGAAATTCAGTTATCTAAACAAAAAATTATGCCATATACTACTACAAAGGCATGATTGCAATTTGACAAGAGGAATATCTTGAATAGTTGATAAGTATTAGTTGTAAATAGAGCAAGACGATAGCAATGTACTAGGGAACAAAATGACCAGTTAGGATGCATGCAGCCCATTTGGTTTGAAAGCAACTCTCATAATCTAGCTGTCCACTATCTCTTTTTCGTATTTTTTCTACTTATTTGTCTAATATATGCTTGCATATATATATATATATATATATGTAGTTGCTAAGAATTCTTTTGGAATACATTTAAAAGATAGTATCATATTTGCCACACTCTGAGGCAGTTTTATGTAAGATCTTGCATTTTTCATTAGAAATTTGGCTATTTCCCCAAAATTGTTCCTCTTGGGTGAATACCACTTAGTACTGGCCATGTATTTCTTCCTTTTTTATTTGTTTGCTCCCTAAATTTTTCCAAGCAATCATTTCAAGTTTAGGTAGATCTTATGAACTGATTTGGGCATTAGAATCTCCACCACTTTTTCCACAGTGGACATCATTGCTAAGAATGGATTTAGCTTTTCTGCAATGTTTTTTTTTGTATCCTCCTTTTCCATTCTTCCTGCAGACTCTCAGGGAGCCTTTCTGATATTTGATGTGTTCGGAGGAGTTTCTGTTCTTTTCTTTTTTTTCTTCAGTTTAACATTTCTCAAACTTTTAACCTTCGTTTGTTTATAATACCTTTTCTGCATAGCTTGAGCTTTTCTACTTTCTTCCTTTGGAAGTGCATCCTGCATTTCACATGGGACCAACTGAAAGACTGCATGTTTTCTTGTGAAGCCTCCAACCAGTTCCTAGCCATCTATAGTGTACAAAAATGTGGTGGTCTCTGCATTAAAGCCTGATAGGACACTTGTCTAGTGTAGATGGAGCTAAGTTTCCCATGACTGCTGTATTTCCTCTAATCTTTGTAAGCAGATCACAGTCAGTGTCACCATCCTGTAGTACCAGGAAAATAAATAAAAAAATATACTCTTCTTGTCCTGGAAATTCAGCCTATTCAGATTCTACTGCCCTTTGAGGTAAGTAGTTTTTCATATGTACTGAACTTCAGCATTGGCTCTGTATATTTTGTAACCCAGTTTCAGTCACCTGCTGATCAGACAAGTATTCAATAGCCTATGATATGTGTCTTTATTTAGTGCTAGACTAAGTTGATCATCCACACAATTTTTTAAACTTCCAACTTTGATGCAGAAGCATAAGTACTGCCTCTTTGGTTCTTGCCTTCACATCATGTAGGAAAAGTAAAATGTATATTAATAGACTTTACTATACATTTTCTAATTGATATCAGAAATCTAATGGCATAGATTCCTTGTGCACTGAGCACATTTATTCGTACTAATTGATATATGTAGGATGTATTGGTCACATGGTCTATTATTTGTTTATATCAAAAGTGGCTTGTAAATAATATTCTCAATTGAGATTTTTTTTTACCATCTCCAATTCCTACTGTGTTTGTTTGAATCACAAATATCACTTTTCAGTTTATCATAATTGACAACATTATTAACATTATTCATCACTAGTTTGTTTTTATGTTAAAAAATTAGAACTAAGGATTAAAAATATGCATCTCTTCAGCTTTAACCATGACATCTTCTATTATTACAACTCATACCAAGGTAAATCTGTGTGTATATATTACCGTAAGACATAAGAGTTCTCAGATTTGGCTCAAATGTAAACCCCAGAAGTGCAGACAGTTTCTTTCCTTGTTATCCCGTCTGTCCATGTTTGGTTTGTTTTTTTTTTTCTGATTTCTCAAGAGTCCCAAATGCTACCTACCATTATCCAATGGATAAATTTAGTTATAGTTTGTTCACAACTGTCAGCAGAGCTCTCAGAATACTGTAACAACTCATTCACCCTGAAGAGGAATGATGGTTTGCCTGGCAGCAATTCTCAGCCAAGATTGTGTCAGTCCTATACAGGGCTCACTGCTGAGGTCAATTCTTGATAAATAACAATGGGTAGAACCTGACCACAGAAAATATTTTCCTGCACTGGGTGAAAATCACCTCTTAGTTTTGCACTAAAACATATAAATGTTAATTTAAACACGCAATTAAAATGTACCAAAGAGAACTTTCAGAAGGCAAACAACTGACAAGCTATGGCTATTATGATCTGTTCACTGTTTAATGTAATTTATTAGCTTTCAAAGAAGTTTAGAAGAGAAAGTAGTTGCAGTCAACAGCAGAAAGCCTCCAACAAAGTAGACTTGTTGCTTCCCAGCAAAATTTATTTGGAATAGAATAAAAACATTTGTTTACTCTTGATTCCCTTACAATGATTCTATGAAGCCTTATGTTGAGAAGGAGTAAAAAGACAGAGAAATCCGATATTGTACTCTACTGTGAAATTTTTGGTGGAAGTAAAAATAAACGAAACTTAGAAAGGTATATTCTTCTTTTCACATTAAAAGAGTCTAAGGAAATAACCACTGAATAATTTCTAGCATAGTAGGCTCCATTAAAATGTGATTTGACAGTATATATGAATGCAATAAAAAGCCTGGATAATGCTTTATACTCCAAAATTGCAGATAACTTCACTAGACGTTGCTGTTCTTCCCAAAATTCCATCACAGTGTTCACAGAGCTGATACTGCTTTCCATCACTGAACCCTTCAGTGGTTCAGGAGTCAACCAGTGTCAGTTTTCCTGGTCGTATCTACTCTATATCTTCTAATCAAGTCTGGAGTATCCCCCAGAAGCCAAACAAATTTTTTTCTAAATGCTGTATAGATTTCTGGATGATAACGTCCATAAGCCAAGGAAGATATCAGCTATCAATCTTGGTTAACGAGCTGAGAGGTGATGAGGAACAAATTACATTCTTCTTGACTGTAAGGGATCATATCAGGCTACTTCTTCCTTTCTGGTACACACAGATTATTGAGAAAACACTGTATAGGTGAACTCATCTGAGTATGTGATGAATAAGAGTAGGAGCACTCGTGCCATTAGTTGAAGACAAGAGATGACAGAGACTGATGGAAAGTATAGCCACTCTATTTCAGTGCAAAGTCCAATTGGAAGTAATTTTTGTTTTATTGGTAATGTTAATAGAAAAGCCTTTGATTTCATGTGGAACATGAATATTGTAGATGCAGAAGAATTTCTTTGTTTTGAGCTACCCCTGGAGTTGAACAGTAAGTTACAGTTAGTTACCCAGAAATAAATACAGGCTAGGAGGCTTGTGGGGTCCAGGGTTTAGTTAATACTCAAAGATATACCCCACAGAGATACAACTGGATAAACACAAGCCCAGGAGGCATGAAGGAGTAACCTCAAAAACAAAAAAAGAAAATTTTTCATTCCATTTTATTTTTTTTCTGTGTAATTCCAATGTCACAGATGTGAATACATGATTGGCTTGTATATAATGTCAAAGCTCACTTTTAAATAAAGATGATTGATTATTTCATTTTTTGCCCTTTCAGGAGGAGAAAGACAGCTTGTCATGAAAAATAAAAACAGTTGCCATTCTTTCTTTGACAGGGATAAAAACCATAAATTCCTTTTTTTTTTTTTTTTTTGATCAACCTAGCAGTTTCTTACTGTTTCAGTGAGATGAAAGGAAATTCTTACATAAAAAATAAACTACTGATGAAGGTTGGTAGCATAAATTTTTATCAATGTGATTTGATTCTTTTAAAATAACTTGTCGTTATATCCATTAAAACTAAACTGAGTGCATCCTGAAGTGGAATTTCAGTATTTTGTTTTGTTTAGTTATCAATAGCCCTTATTCAGAGCAGTTTCGCTTCTAGTAGAAGTCAGTGTCTACAGAAATTCAGAACAGTCAGACCACTGCTCCTATTAGAACCGTTAGCAATTTCCTGGTAATTTCAACAAAGCCCATTTGCCTGTGAAGAGAAATTTAAGGCTCATTTTATATGTTTTTTTAAATTGTAGCAGACAGCAGTTTGTTGTTCACCTAATGTTATTTCATGTTTCTGGTATGTTGTCCTAGATAGAGTTAGTCTTCCAAATTGATCTAAAAACACAGAATCATCCTGATCTTACCTAATATTGCATTGTTATTTAAGCACCTGAAAAGAAATGTGAGTTCCTTTATGGTCTTTGTAATGTGGGATTCTGTTGGCTTGTTTCACGTCTCAGTTGCTCAATTTTGGTGGTTTGGTCCAAGGTAGAATATAGAATCATAGAATCATAGAATAGTTAGGGTTGGAAAGGACCTCAAGATCATCTAGTTCCAACCCCCCTGCCATGGGCAGGGACACCACACACTAAACCATCCCACACAAGGCTTCATCCAACCTCGCCTTGAACACTGCCAGGGATGGAGCACTCACAACCCCCCTTGGCAACCGATTCCAGTGTCTCACCACCCTAACAGGAAAGAATTTCCTTCTTATATCCAATCTAAACTTCCCCTGTTTAAGTTTTAACCCGTTACCCCTTGTCCTGTCACTACAGTCCCTGACAAAGAGACCCTCCTCAGCATCCCTATAGGCCCCCTTCAGGTACTGGAAGGTTGCTATGAGGTCTCCACACAGCCTTCTCTTCTCCAGGCTGAACAGCCCCAACTTCCTCAGCCTATCTTCATACAGGAGGTGCTCCAGTCCCCTGATCATCCTCGTGGCCCTCCTCTGGACTTGTTCCAGCAGTTCCTTGTCCTTTTTATGTTGAGGACACCAGAACTGCACACAGTACTCCAGGTGAGGTCTCACAAGAGCAGAGTAGAGGGGCAGGATCACGTCTTTCGACCTGCTGGTCACACTCCTTTTGATGCAGCCCAGGATACGTTTGGCTTTCTGGGCTGCGAGCGCACACTGCCGGCCCATGTTCCTTTTCTCATCGACCAGCAACCCCAAGTCCTTCTCTGCAGGGCCACTCTGAATCCCTTCTTTGCCCAGTCTGTAGCCGTGCCTGGGATTGCTCGGACCCAGGTGTTGGACCTTGCACTTGTTGTGGTTGAACTTCATAAGGTTGGCATCAGCCCACCTTACAAGCGTGTCAAGGTCCCTCTGGATGGCATCCCTTCCCTCCAGCATATCAACCGGACCACACAGCTTGGTGTCATCGGCAAACTTGCTGAGAGCGCACTCAATCCCACTGTCCATGTCAGCGACGAAGATGTTAAACAAGACCGGTCCCAACACGGATCCCTGAGGGACAGCACTCGTTACCGGTCTCCAGCCGGACATCGAGCCATTGACCACAACTCTTTGTGTGCGGCCGTCCAGGCAGTTCTTTATCCACCGAGTGGTCCATCCATCAAATTGATATCTCTCCAATTTAGAGAGAAGGATGTCGTGTGGGACAGTGTCAAACGCTTTGCACAAGTCCAGGTAGATGACATCAACTGCTTTACCCTTGACCATCAGTTCTGTAGCCCCATCATAAAAGGCCACCAAATTGGTCAGGCAGGATTTCCCCTTAGTGAAGCCATGCTGGCTGTCACCAATATCAGACAGATGATTCAATAGCTTTGTATCCCATGATCTATCATCTTAGGCTATTTTTTATTCTTTGGCAGTGACACTATCTGGTTATTACCAGAGTCTTTCTTACTGATATACAAAAATTATAAAAAATCAAAATTCATCTGATCTCAGTTACTTGGCTGCAAGTGACAGAAAACTGAAGATAAGCTTTTAAAGTAAAATAAGAATTTGAATGCTACTTCAGGTCAAAGGACCTAGAATGCTTTGACAGATTCTTTTTTAACATAATCTGTGTTCAGAGACTTCATCCTGCAGGTAAGAAAACACTTTCTAAAACTAGTCAAGTTTCTAGGTTCTAAGAACCTCTAATACCGCAGGTAAATTTTCACTTAGATGCGTATATAAACAAACACTAAAGAAGTTGCAAATCATAACAGAATTTTCATGACCTCTTATAGGAGCAAATCCAATGCAACAAAATGAAAATAGTGGAACATAAATCTCTGAAGTTCTACTTACAATTACAAGAGAGAACACAGAATTTTGTACATAAAAATATTTCCTTGGCTCATGGAAAATGAGTGAGTTCAATTAATTTGAATGAGAATGCCAAATTATAGCAGAAGGCCCCTGACTAGAAAGGAGGAATTAATTTTTTGTCCTCTCTCCCAGAGGAGGCTGGTATGGTTTTGTGTTTTATTTAAATAGAGAAAAAAGAAAGCTGTAAGCTTACCTTTATCTTGAGCAGCAGCGAGACATTTTGGAACATAGACAAAATTTTTGAGAGTTATGGAAATTATATTAAAATATATAGCATACATTGAAAGAAAAATAATTTCTCATCCTCCTAACAATGTCAGAAGTATCTCTTCATAACACACTCACATATACATACCCTTTGTTTTTCCACATTGAATCAATCTCTCAGGTTATTGTTCTTAAATATGTGAGTGACAACAGTTTATGTTCATACACATAACATATTTCAGGAGCTGAAGGCTTTGTGGTGGCTTCCTTTTTGTTTTGTAATTCTCAAACCATTGGATGTAGAAAATGCAGTAGAGATTTACTGCCTGAGTTTGCTGCTGATATAGCCAAAGCTATGAATAGTTACATAGCTTGTGAAGAGTGATGCATTTAGATATTGCAGTACATGAAGATGTTATCCTTATAAAACTGTTATAAATGTTTCAAGATATGTCCAAAATATAATAAAGGCAGTATATATGCATTGATCCTGCTGATCTGTGACTGTAGAGGAATAAAATTTAATCCATAATTAGATTTGTACAGAGATGGTATTTTCAAGCAGTTAATACAAACTTAATGTTTGGAGGTTTTTTTCTTCCTACTTACTAGTCATCAGATCAAGAGTGGTTTAAAGTAATCCAGTCTAAGCAGAACTGACCATATCCTGTATAGACTGATGCAGAACTGTTGCAATTATGGATGGATACCTAGAAATTGCTCTTAAACCAAGAAAAATTATTTAGAAAAATCATACTCTAGGCACAGAATTATTTGACCTATACTGCTCTGAATTAAAAGGAAGCTCAGACAAGAACAGCAAATGAAGTTTTCCTTTATTATGAATAACTCAAAGTAGATTATATATTAAATAGTAATAGTAAAAGTTTTACTTTCTCTTTTTTCTGAGAATTTCTTCCTTCGTCTTATATTTTGCTCCAGAAAAAAATACTTCAGTCTATTTACAGAATTAGTACAACTTAGGGTATAAAAATAGTTATTTGTACGAAATGATCACAATTGATTGAAAAAAAAAATCCAATAAATCAGTGTACATAAGGAAGGAATACTTTCTCTACTATCCTCCACAATGCCCTTTCTTATTTACAGCAGCTTTAACAACAACAATAAGGCACATCACACGGGACAGTCAGAGAGTACTTTGCTTTCCATACTTATTTTGCATGGCCTGTTAATGAAGTTTTGGTCTGACCTTACAAAAGCAAAATGAGAGCAGAATATCTGAGCTGCCAAATAATTGATATGAATAAAATAGTGTGATATTTTATTAACTTTGGATTATATCTCCATGGTCATTTCAGATACATATAAGAAAGCATGTATAAACAGTTTATGCTGTGCTCTAGCTGGGCTTAGGATTGTTTTGCATTCATGTCCCAGAATCTTATTTCTAGGGTGTTCTTCAAGCTCAATTGCCTTTCAAAAATTAGCACTGCTAACCTGTATAACAAAAACAATTCACTGTTTTGTGGAAACATCTATTCTAGATTAACTAAACAGAAACTAGTCCTCTGCTGAAGAGGAGTTCTTAAAGTTAGCAGGAGTCTATTCACATTCACAGCACTTAATTTTAGATGAAATAGATTGTAATATTCCTTTGGAGCTGATACTTGTTGGAAGAAGGCCTTTTTTTCTGGAAAATCATTTGGCAAAGTCTGAAATACTGACTATATTATGCATAAAAACTTTATAGATTGTGTGAGTCAAGCCTTCTAATACTATACTAATACAGTAAGAATGCCTTATTGTGGCAGGAGTTCCTAGTGGATTTATAGAAAGCAGTGTGAAATCTAGTTCTTCTTTCATTTCTTCCGAGTTCAATCTTTCTTTCTTTTTTTTTTTTTTTTTTTCCAAATATATAGATGTACTTAGGATCTGTGGATGTCCGTGCCTCAGTTCTTTCTCAGTTTTCTCACTGTGATGGCTGAAGCTGCAAATGTGAGTATCCAGACTTGCTTTGAAGTATAAAACCATGATGATCACCTAAACTTTTATCATTGTTATAGTCTAACCCCAGAAGGGCAGCTAAGCTCCACACAGCTGCTCAAAATCCAAAACACAGTAGCATACGAAGTACTATAAAGAAAATTAACTACCTCCTAAACATATGCAGTACAAGCTGGTTTTGATGTTCTTATAACATTGAAGCAAAGCTGACAGAGAAGTTAGTGCGCCTGCTCGAGAGGTCTGCAGAGTTACACAGGGGAGGCTGGGGCATGTTCAAATGCACAAAGATTTATTAATGAGGTCTGCGGCTGTCAGCAAACAGCTACTTTCTATTGGTGAAAGTTGCTGTGGGACATTAAAAAAAAAAAAAAAGAGGAGAAAGAGGAGGAGAGAAAAAGAGAAAGAAAGGGAATACTCTTCCTGGTGGCCAGTGATGAAAGGAAGCAACAGGGATCCCCAGACAAGCATTCTTCCGTGTGTGTCTTCTTTGATACAGCAGGTAATTCCCCATGTAATACTTTTTCTGTAGCGAATCTATGGTTTCTATCAGGACCTGCTCAACCTCCAAGCTAGTTCCTGTTTATGAAGCTGTCACAGCTGACTAGATGAGGGGAAGGTACTGCACAATGCTTGGCTGTTAACATTTCTAGATGTATATTATTGTCTCCACTAATATAATCAAGTTTTTCTTTTTTTTCCCTGTCTAGCAGAAATACAGGTGTTTTTTTTTTAACTACTGCATTCTTTAAACAGAAATTAATAAAATTCTAAATGCTTACCTAATGTGTACAAACCAATTGATTGAAAGGCTGAAGGTTTTTTCTATAGAACAAAGCTCAAAATAATAATTTTGATATGTGAAGACTTTTTTATAGAGAGTTTGACATTGAATTGCATTTCCTAGAATGATGCAGGCAATTCTGGCTCAATCAGCTAATGTTATCTTTCTTCTTCAAGGATGGTATCTTCCATTATCTATCAAGCACAAGGTAAAACAGTGTATTATAGAAATCTATACAGCCAAAAACAGAAAAGAAGACATAAGTTATGTGAACTAATGACACTTGGAAGAAATATTGTTTATACTTACTGCTTATATTTAATTGTATATATTAAATATTATATGTTGATAAAATAATAATTCAGTGTTCTCATTGCAACATGCCTAATACATCTTCTGTTCCAAAATCATAGCGATATTTTTTCTGTCACATTTACTGTTAAGATTTTAATCTTATGAAATACTATGAATCTAACATTTTTGCTTAGAAAACATATTCTAAGCTAGAAAGACTGTCACACAGACATCAAGAGATTTTTTTGGAATCAGGAATTTCATAATTGCTAAATAAATTATTATCTTCTCTTGTTGGTGCTAAAGTGCTTCATTTACAGAGAAGTCATGTAATCTGCTTTTACTTAAGATGTCAGACTGCAAGATCTTTAACCTGATTTGCAGCTCATCTGTAGGTAACAGCATATCATCTTGTGATCCAGGTCACTGCCTTTGAGTCACCAAAGGTGGAATTTGATATGACTAAATAAAAGAAAATTGCTTACTTTACAATATTGTGCCTCTTTGAGATATGTTGTCTGTGTACACAACATAGGGGAATCTCTGATTTTATACTGTTAGCCAAAAGCAACTCCCAAATGTTAAAGATGATCCTGTTCTTTTTTTCTACTTTTGAATGGTGTCTATCTGTGATAACACCCAGAAGGTTGTCACAGTATGAACTGAAACAGGTATATAAGTAAAGCTCCTTTAAAATCTACGAGGTCAAAGTTCAAATAAGGAGTTATACTGAGCATAAATTGGGGGGGGGGGGGCATGTACCTTCATAACGGAAGAGGGAAAAGAGCTGGACTGTGGTCAGTGTTTGGTGACACTACTGCTGTGTTCATTCTGGTTTTCCAGAGATTTATCTCCTAGCTCTAACAGGTGATGTCCTCTTTCATGTCCTTCATAATGATTGAATATTAAAAGTGCTTGCTGCCTTGCCTTCTGTGACCCTGCACCAAGCAGAAGCAGTTGGGATATGAAGAGGACAGAGACATTCCTTTTGCAAGTGCTTCATTCAGTATGTAAAAATGACGATTGTCAGCTGCCACAGATAGTGAAGCTTGTCATGGTAGACATTAGAGCTGCATACAATGATTCATAAAACCACAGGGTAGTTTAAGCTTGGAATGGATCTCAGGAGGTCAGCCAGTTTCACCTCTTACTCAAATCAGGGTCAGCAATAAGGTCAGGCCAAGTTCCTCAAGGGTTTATCCAGTCAGGTCTTAAAAACCTCCAGAAGACTGCACAATCTCTCTGGGCAACCATTTCAAGTACTTACCTGTCATCAGTTTCTACCCCTTTTGGATGTGAAAATAAATTTAATATAAAGCCATAAGTTTATGAGAAGAACACTAACTTGGTCTACATTTTTCTACTGAGCTATGACAAAGTATGGGTTTTTTTCCAAAACCAAATTCTACTTTTTAGATAATTCCGTTTTTTCATGTTCCAATTTCCTTAATGTTAAAAAAAAAAAAAAGAATAAAATCTGTAAATGTTAAGTTCACCCATTATCTTGAATCCATTATTGCAATAAAGTACTTCTTGAAGTATGCCTGCTATCTGGGATTACATCTACCTTTTCATGCTTGGGGGCTTTCCTTTCTTGCTTCTCTCATGCTTTCTGTATTTCTGTAGTTTGATGCCACAGGATTTCAGCATACCACAGCACTGGAAAGTGTACCCATTCTCCTTATTTTTCATTTTAAAAAGTCAAGAATTTGTTACAGCTTTCTTATTTTCAGAAAGCAGAAAATTACAGAGAACCACATCTACCCCATTTGAGTTTCATGTCATGTGTTATGTCTCTAACTGTATTCTTAGCTGTACTCACAAATACTCAACTGATAAAGTTTTTTGGCTACTAGAATAATGCAGCTAGGAAAAAAAAATCATTACTGTATTTTAAAACTGCAAATCATCATTTGCAGAATGTTTTAAGGGTAATACAGGCTCACATCTATACCATCTGAAGATATAAACTTTCATGAATGAACCACAGGAAATACTTATTTAGAATTCTGTCATAGAATCATAGAATCATAGAATATTTAGGGTTGGAAAGGACCTCAAGATCATCTAGTTCCAACCCCCCTGCCACAGGCAGGGACACCTCACACTAAACCATCCCACCCAAGGCTTCATCCAACCTGGCCTTGAACACCGCCAGGGATGGAGCACTCACAACGCCCCTGGGCAACTGATTCCAGTGTCTCACCACCCTAACAGGAAAGAATTTCTTCCTTATATCCAATCTAAACTTCCCCTGTTTAAGTTTTAACCTGTTACCCCTTGTCCTGTCACTACAGTCCCTGACGAAGAGACCCTCCTCAACATCCCTATAGGCACCCTTCAGATACTGGAAGGCTGCTATGAGGTCTCCATGCAACCTTCTCTTCTCCAGGCTGAACAGCCCCAACTTTCTCAGCCTGTCTTCATACGGGAGGTGCTCCAGTCCCCTGATCATCATCGTGGCCCTCCTCTGGACTTGTTCCAGCAGTTCCATGTCCTTTTTATGTTGAGGACACCAGAACTGCACACAATACTCCAGGTAAGGTCTCACAAGAGCAGAGTAGAGAGGCAGGATCACGTCTTTCGACCTGCTGGTCACACTCCTTTTGATGCAGCCCAGGATACGGTTGGCTTTCTGGGCTGCGAGCGCACACTGCCGGCCTATGTTCCTTTTCTCATCGACCAGCAACCCCAAGTCCTTCTCTGCAGGGCCACTCTGAATCTCTTCTTTGCCCAATCTGTAGCCGTGCCTGGGATTGCTCCGACCCAGGTGTGGGACCTTGCACTTGTCGTGGTTGAACTTCATAAGGTTGGCATCAGCCCACCTTACAAGCGTGTCAAGGTCCCTCTGGATGGCATCCCTTCCCTCCAGCATATCAACCGGACCACACAGCTTGGTGTCATCGGCAAACTTGCTGAGAGCGCACTCAATCCCACTGTCCATGTCAGCGACGAAGATGTTAAACAAGACCGGTCCCAACACGGATCCCTGAGGGACAGCACTCGTTACCGGTCTCCAGCCGGACATCGAGCCATTGACCACAACTCTTTGTGTGCGGCCGTCCAGGCAGTTCTTTATCCACCGAGTGGTCCATCCATCAAATTGATATCTCTCCAATTTAGAGAGAAGGATGTCGTGTGGGACAGTGTCAAACGCTTTACACAAGTCCAGGTAGATGACATCAACTGCTTTACCCTTGACCATCAGTTCTGTATCCCCATCATAGAAGGCCACCAAATTGGTCAGGCAAGATTTCCCCTTAGTGAAGCCATGCTGGCTGTCACCAAGCACCTCCTTGTTTTTCATGTGCCTTAGCATGCTGTCCAAGAGAATGTGCTCCAAGATTTTACCAGGCACAGAGGTGAGACTGACTGGTCTGTAATTCCCCGGGTCTTCCACTTTCCCCTTCTTGAAAATGGGGGTTACATTTCCGTTTTTCCAGTTATCGGGAACTTCTTCTGACTGCCATGACTTTTCGAATACGATGGCCAGTGGCTTAGCAACTTCATTCGCCAGCTCCTTCAGGACCCGCGGATGGATTCCATCAGGTCCCATGGACTTGTGCGCTTTCAGATTTTTAAGATGGTCTCGAACCAGATCCTCTCCTACAGTGGGCCCAAGGTCTTCATTCTCACAGTCCCTGCGTCTACCTTCTAAGACCTGGGTGGCTCAGACAGAGCCTTTGCCAGTGAAGACCGAGGCGAATAAGTCATTCAGAACCTCAGCCTTCTCCAAATCCTGCATAGCCAGTTCTCCTGAAAGCCTATGTTGTCCCTATTCTGTTTTTCGTCCGCCACGTACCTGTAGAATCCCTTCCTGTTATCCTTAACATCCCTGGCCAGGTTCAATTCCAGCTGGGCCTTAGCCTTCCTAACCTGGTCCCTAGCTTCCTGGACAACATCCCTGTACTCTACCCAGGCCACCTGTCATTGCTTCCATCTTTTAAAAGCCTCTTTTTTCCTTTGATTTTTCCTCAGCAGCTCCTTATCCATCCAAGGAGGTCTCCTGGTCCTTCTGCCACACTTCCTTCTAGTTCGGATGCAGCACTCCTGAGCTTGTAGCAGGTGATCCTTGAATATCAACCAACAGTCTTGGGCCCCCCTGCCCTCCAGGGCTATATCCCATGGAACCTTACTAAGCAGGCTCCTGAAGAGGCCAAAGTCTGCTCTCTTGAAGTCCAGGGCAGTGAGCTTGCTACACGCTCTTCTCACTGTCCTGAGGATCTCAAATTCGACCATCTCGTGATCGCTGCATCCAAGGCTGCCCTGGAGTACCACATTCTCAACAAGCCCTTCCCTGTTGGTGAGCACAAGGTCAAGCATGGCACCTCTCCTTGTTGGCTCCTCTATTACTTGCGGAAGGAAGTTATCTTCCACACAATCGAGGAACCTCCTGGATTGCTTGTGCCGTGCAGTGCCATCGTTCCAACAGATATCAGGGTGGTTGAAATCCCCCATGAGAACAAGGGCCTGTGAGCGTGAGGCTTTTCCTATCTGTCTGTAGAGTGCTTCATCCACAGGTTCTCCTTGATCAGGCAGCCTGTAACAGACCCCCACAGTAAAGTCTCTCACGGCTGTTTTCCCTTTAACCCCGACCCACAAACTCTCTGTAAACTGCTCACCTGCCCCCAGACAGAGTTCCATACTCTCTAGCCTCTCCCTAACATAAATGGCAACTCCCCCTGCCCGCCTGCCGGGCCTGTCCTTTCTAAAGAGCCTGTAACCTTCCATTCCAACACTCCAGTCATAGGAGCCATCCCACCATGTTTCTGTGATGCCTATTATATCATACCCCCGTAGATGTGCACACATCTCTAATTCCTCTTGTTCGTTCCCCATGCTATGGGCGTTTGTATAGAGGCATCTGAGCCAAGATCCAATTGAAGCCAACTTGTTGGCTGGAGCAGCCGGAATGTATGTACATTGTTCAGAGCATTTATTAGAGGTGTTGGCAACTGACTGGGTGTGTTGGGATGGAATGATGCCCCTCTACCCCGACACATCTAGTTTAAAGCCTCCTTGACCGGTCTGGCAAGCCTACTACCAAAACTGTTCTTCCCCTTCTTTACCAGAGCAGCTCCACCAGCCCCCAGTAGACCTGGCCTACTAGCTTCAGTCCTATGTTCAAGACACCCAAACCCCTGACTATGACACCACCCTTTTAACCATTTATTAACCTGGCCAATCCTCCTAGCTTTTTATTGGTCCTCCCCTGTGTCCTGGAGAATTGACGAAAAGACTATCTGAGCACCAGAGCCCCTAACCACCTCTCCCAGGGCTCTGTAGTCTTTCTTTATGGTCCCCAGTCTACTACTATCTATATTCCTAGCACCCACATGGATCACCAGGAGCAGGTAATAGTCCGTGGAACTTACTAGAGCAGGCAGCCTCTCTGTAACGTCCCTGATCCGTGCCCCTAGTAGGCAGCACGCCTCTCTCGAGACGGGGTCAGGCTGACAGACAAGTGCTTCTGTCCCTTTCAAAGTAGAGTCCCCTATCACTACGACCCGCCGCTTTTTCTTTGTAGCACCAGTAGAGATCTTTACCTGTGCGTAATCCGGCTGTTTGTGGTGCAAGTGTGCTTCCTCGTTAGTCTCCTGCAGGACAGCTTCTGTCCCTTTCAAAGTAGAGTCCCCTATTACTACAACCCGCTGCTTTTTCTTTGTAGCGCCAGCAGAGATCTTTACCTGTGCATAATCCGGCTGTTTGTGGTGCAAGTGCATTTCCTTGTTAGTCTCCTGCAGGACAGCAAAGTGGTTCTGCGTGGGAACAACAGATCTAGGAGGAAGCCCCTTGCCTTTAATTGCCCTTTTCCTCCTTCATTTCTTATTTTTCTTTGTCACTAATTCCCAACTTCCCGGGTTGGTGGCCTCCTCCTTTCCTTCATGAGCTGGAGGGGAAGCTTGGGGCCCCTGCACAGTATGGGGCTGGAGCAAGCAGCCCTGCTTCCTCTCAGATACCCTGACATCTTGAACCCCGCTAATAGCATTCCGCAGCTCAGCCACCTGCTGCAGGAGGACCTCCACCACAGAGCACTGAGTGCAGCCCTGCAAGAAACATGAACAAAGTTATATTTTTATGTAAAAAGTTTACTTGCCTGTATTTTCTTTTTTTCCAATTAATTCTGCAGCATTAGTTAACATCAGCTGACAAATTTAATACCTAATTAAGATTAATACAAAGTACTTCATTGTACTGCAGATTTATAGAGGTTCTGTAGGCTAAACCTTACACAATACAACTGGAGTAATCCCTGGTCATCACCTTTAGTTGGATACAAGGAGTCAGTGATATAGCATAGATTTAATATCCTATTACTGCTAATTAGGTTTGCTTCACTTGTTTCACTTTCTTTTGCATTGTTGTCCTATAATTTGTCTTGTCCTTGATTGATGCAGATGTCTAGGGAAGAAATATGGCCATTGCTAGATATACTCCTACTTTCATCAAGTGAAAGTTCTTTAAATGCTTTATAGCTCATTCTTTACCACCTTTGCTGTATAAACTGCTGTATTTAAATGATACAGTAATGGTAATATCTGTTTAGGTACAGGATGTAATACATCAGGTTAGTAACTACTTTGCCATCAAATAATGCTTATCAAGGACCATAAAGATGGAGGGCTTATTTTCCTCTGCAAGCCTGTGACCTCTCTACCAATTATCCCAGGCTCAAGATCAGCCAGGCAGCACAAGAAACAGCATGAGACAATGGCTCAGCACTAAAGAGAAGCCTAAACATTTCCCAAAAAGACAACGGGCTTCATCTTTACCAGGCAGGGAGTCAGTATCATCAGCAAAGGATGAATGGTTACCTACTGCGGGATAACGATAACCAGGGTTTCAGAAGCATCCAAAGCTTTTCTGCTGCTCCAGAAGCTTACCACTGTTTAACAGCTGTCACAAGAAAGCTAATGACCGCAGGGAATGCATCCCATTTCCTGTCTCTAGGACAGCAATGTACGTATCTATCATTCTATATACAGCTCGAAAGATGTATTCATTTGTGGGTTTTTTTCAGTACTGTTATTCACTGATGGCAATATTAAAACTGGAAAAAAGAGACATAGTTACAATGAGTGTGATTCGAGAGGGATGATATGCATCAGGTTAATGAGTTAAAGGCAATGAAAACCTAAATAACAGGTTTAGATGTAATATACATGTACAGAATGTAGCCGTGAAGAAGCTGAAACACAAATAGGATCACTGAAGTCACTGAAAATCAGAATATAAATAAAAGTTATGATGAACTAGTGTAAATTACAAACAAAATTTGTGTTATGATTTTTGGTACTGATGCCCACACACGCTTGTGCAGGTCTGGTGAACAGACAGTAAATTAAATGACAATGGTATTTAAGGCTAATGCATTTCAGATTCAACTTTCTTATCCTTCAACTATATAAATATAAAACCCAGGGACAGTCAATCTTTTATTGTGGAACTTATTTTTCAGTCCATTCTTGTAGTATGTAAATACCATTGTACAGTGTACCTGTTTTATAATAACTTACAAAAAGCTAGAAGACCTTACAGGTGAACAGGAACCTTTTTTCTGAGGTTGGATGGGTGTCTGGGGGGCTTTGGTGTTGGATTTGTGTTTTTAAGGCTCTTTAGGACACGGGACACTTTGGCTGCATCTTCTGTATTTAGGTAAATGAGGATGTGCTTTCTTTGCCTGCAGTTGTGCACATAGGTTACACTACAAAATTTTTCTATATCAATTTCTTTTTATTAAATGGCTTTTTGTTTTGGTTTTGTTTTCTTTTGTTTTTGTAAAGTGCATACTTGTCCTTACTAATAAGAAAATAAGGACTGATTTATTAGATTAATTAGATTATTAGATTAATTTAGTTTGAGATCATCTAAGGCACCTGAATGTGCACAAGTCCATGAGATATGACAATATGCATTTGCAGGTCCTGAGGGAACTGGCAGATGTAGTTGCCAAACCAACATCTGTCATATTTGAGAAGTTGTGAAATTCCTGCTCCCTGGAAAAGGGGAAATATTACCCCAATTTTTAAAAAGAGAAAAACAAAGACCCGAGAACTCAGGCTGCTCAGTCTCACCTCAGTGCCTGATAAGATAATGGAGCAAATCCTGGAAACATGGACAATAAGGGGGTGATTGGTGACAGCCAACATGGCTTCACTAAGGGCATATCATGCCTGACCAATTTGGTGGCCTTATATGTTGGGGTTACAACATTGGTGGATACAGGAAGAGCAACTGATGTAATCTGCATGGACTTGTGCAAGGCATTTGACACTGCCCCTTTCAACATCCTTGTCTCTAAATTGGACAGAAATGGATTTGATGGATGGACCACTCATTGGATAAGGAATTGGCTGGATGGTTGCTCTCAAACAGTTGATGCCAAGTTGAGCTTGATGACCAGGTGGAGACCAGTGATGAGTGATATTCCTCAGGTGTTGGTGTTGGTACCAGAACTGTTTGACATCTTTGTCAGATACATGGACAGTGGGATTAAGTGACACCTCAGCAAGTTTGCTGACAATATCAAGCTGTGTGGTGCAGTCAACACACTGGAGGGAAGTGATGCCACACAGACTCTGACAGGCTCAAGAGGTGGGCCAATACAAACCTCCTGAAGTTCCAAAAGGCCTATTACAAAGTCCTGCACCTGGGTCAGGGCAATCCCAAGCACAGCTATAGGCTGGGAAGAGACTGGATTGAGAGTAGCCCTGAGGAGATGGACTTTGAGGTGTAACATGTAGATAGATATCCCTGCTCACTACAGTTTTTAAGATTTTCATTTCCTTAATCTTTTGAGGAGACAGTATACCTTGGGGGGGGATGAGTCAATGGTTGTGATCTCCTCCTGCTGGAATTACTTTTTGCTTAGTTTTGTCTGGTTTTGGCAGCTCTAAACAGTACTTTGTGGGCTGTTGCCCTACCAAACCTTTATTCACTTGTATGGTCACTGAGACAGATATAAAAAGTTGCTACCCATTGTTAAAATTCAAACAAGTCCACCAAACAGTTTAGCTAAGTTTATGTTATCCTTTAAGTTCTACTCAAAAGTCTCTCAAAATCTGCTGTGTAACAACAGCTAGCTTATATATATATATATATACACACGCAATATATTATTTCACAGCATGCAATCATAGAAACCTAGAATCATAAAATGGCTTGGGTTGGAAAGGTTCTTAAAGATCCTCTAGTTCCAACCACCCCTGCTATGGTCAGGGACACTTTCCAGCAGACCAGGTTGCTTAAACCCTTGTCCAACCTGGCTTTGAACACTTCCACAGATGGAGCACCCACAGCTTCCCTAGGCAATTTGTGCCAGTGCATCACACTCTTCAAAAATGCCTTCATAATGTCTGTCATGATAATCTTTCCTTCTTTTATGAAAAGTTGTGACTTCAGAATTGGCCTAATATAGACCCTTGCATGCCTTTTTTACTGCTTTGACATTCTCTTTAAGTTTGTTATTATTATTCTGTGTTGATGGTAACTGTTTGAACTCAAACTATTTTGAAACTTTTCACATATTTTATTGTCTTTTCTTGATAAACTGGGTAGCTAACAACACACCATGGATCAGACTGTGGCCATTGCAAGGAAGCTATGAAATTTAAAGTAGCTACTTTTTTTGAAATGTTTGCTATGAAGTGAAATGTGTACACATGAGGCAGGTGACAGATTTAAGTAATTTTCTGATCCCTTTAGCAGAGTACTCACCAATAGGTATTTTAAATTTTACTTTTCAAATTGCAAAACTTGTAGATAGGCACAATTCAGTCTGTTATTGAGAAAAAGAATAAGATTCCCATGTACAAAGGACTTGATCCAACACCCTGATAACAGATTGATGACTTTCCATTTCCTCAAATGAGGTTTTGATTACTGTCAAAGTGCTCAGGTTGAAATAATCAAGTCCATTAAAAAAAAATAAAAACGTATAGGTAGTACAGGTATGTAAGGAATAGACTAAACATCCGAATATTGGAATTTAAAAATACTTGATCCTTAAACGAAAGAGAACATGTTGGAATCAAGAACTGAAGGTGGAATCCTGCAGACTAATAGTAATGTTTGTTTGGCTTATGATGGTTAGCAACATGCAGAGCAGTTAATAGAACTACATCTCTGATTTTGAAATACAAAACAGCAGTGAAAGTCATCTATTTAAGATAACTATGTGAGATTTTTACATAAAACTTCATGAGGTGGGTAACATGTCCAATATTTGACTCAAAAGTGAGAAAATAATTTAGTCAAGAGTATGGTAATTCTTTGCCATGCAAGCAGAAAATTAGACTGGAATTTCTTCATAGACGGAAGAGTATTTTCCTACTGAAAACGAAGTAGGTAAATAGTGGCTCATGGAAGCTGCTGGAAAAAAGCTCCAGTTGATGCCAAAGGCACCTTTTGGTGGAAAATACTGTTGCCATATTTGTATGTGTTTGAAGCAAAGCAACGAGAAAGTGTAGTCTCTTTTTTCCTCTTATGACTTACCTTTGACACCTCCTGACTATGACATTCAATCAAAATAGGTAAAGAGCCTAAAGGCATTGGAAACTTTTGTTGCTGCTCTCTAAGCCTTGATGGAAGTGTTTCTGAAACACAGAAGTATACAAAATGAATTTTTGGTTTATACAATGGCTGAAGAGGGGTGTTTATTTATTTGAGAACGAGAGAAACATAAAAGTAAGGACTTCTCTTAAATCATTTAGAGTCATATAAGCCTCTCTTTATGGGAAAGAGATTTAGAAATTTGAATCAAAATGTAACTGCAGCTTCATTATCTCAAAAAGGGCCAAAAGCTCATTGTACTGATTAAGTGGAGCTATTAAACAGCTGTGGAGGGGACTGCATGTATCCATTATTATAAAACAATATATGAGCTATAAAAATCAAAAAGGCCTGATCCTTGGGTGTAGATCAAGTAAATTAGTTATATTAAAGATGTTTAACCTGGTAATTTTGAGTTCAAACTGAACATTATTACTTGTTTAATTCACCTTCATGTTTAAAGTAAAAACAACTGCAAGAAATGAAATATTGCTTAAAATAGTCAAGGCAGCAGAGTATGCCTCAAGAGATAAGACTTTCACTGTTAGTTTAATTAAGAGAACAAAAAGCAAGCTTCAAGTGTTATTTACAGGTTCTTGACATATTCACTAATGAATCATAGGATGCTGTAAAGGTTATTCTGCCTATTACAAAAGAAGTGCACAATAATTGTTTTTTAACCAACTTATTTTCTTCACAAAGTTTTATTCTATTTATGACAGATCAATGTGTTTGAAAAGGGAAATAAAGATTTTTTTTTTTTTTTCACTGTTTCAGCTAGCCAGCCTCATATGTGAGATAAAGTACAGTGGTACATTTGTTGTATATTGTACAAATGTTCATTGTTGTACTTTAAGTATACTACCAGCACAATTTTTAATATTTTGCAATTCCGGGATGCTCACTTTATTTTTAGGAATATCAGGAATGTTTGGTGCCACTGCCAGCACGTCAGAAATAATGGATTTCTAAAAGCCAACGCATTCTTTTCTTTAGTACAACCAACCTTTATTCTTCATGCATACATATTTATCAACCTGATTGGTAATTTTTTTGTTTCATTTCCATTAAGATCTTTCTCATGTACATACATTTTTTCTTCAGTATTTACCTGTTGCATTAGACAATCTCCTAGCTAAAACAAAACAAGAAACAGCTCTTTTCCAAATACATTATTTTAGAATAGTGCATCCTGCCTCTGAGTGCTAGACAATGCATAGCACCAGCTGTATTATCATTATCCCAGATTTTTAAGTAAAAGCTTTAAATACCACATGCCTTATATAGTAATGTGTTGCTCATCTTCTGTTTTCTAAAGAACTGGCATCAGCTCACTTCAAGTGTGGTTTGCTACAGAAGGACAGATTCTGGGATACAGTATTTATATTTCATGTTTTTATTTAGAGCGCTGTCTAGATTCGATAGACAAGAGTTGAAAGCTATTATTGTCTCTATAAGCAAGGAACCTAAGAGCACCAGAAGCTCAAAGATTCAATATTTTTCTTTTTGAAACATCTTTGTTCCCTGCCCTGGTTTCAGCTATAACAGCTGGTTTCTTCTCCTTCATAGTAGCTGGTGCAGTGCTGTGTTTCAGTTTCAGTCTGAGGACAATGCTCGTAACACACCAGTGTTTCAGTCGTTGCTCAGCAGTGCCTACCCTGATCAAGGACTTTCCAGTCTCATGCTCTGCCACTGAGGAATGGCACAAGAAGCCGAGAAGATGCAGAGACAGGACACCTGACCCAAACTAGCCAAAGGGGTATTCCATACCACAGTACATCACACCCAGCATATAAACTGGGCCCGAAAGGCCCAGATCTCTGCTTGGGTCAGGCTGGGTATCAGTAGGCTAGTGGTGATCAATTGTATTGTGCATCACTTGTGTTTATTGGGTTTATTTCCTTTCTCCTTTTAGTTTTATATTATTTTCCCTTAATATTTCCCTTATTATTATTAGTTTTAGTAACAGTAGTTTTGTATTATACCTTAATTATTGGACTGTTCCTATCTCAACCCTTGGGATTTGCATTCTTTTGATTCTCCTTCACATCCCACCCAGAGGTGGGGGAAAGTGGGGGTGAGAAAACAGCTGTGTAATTCCAAGCTACCGGCTTGGCTTAAACCATGACGCTTGCTTACTAAAGGGAGATGGAACAGCTAATTTTATTAAAAATCATTATTAAAACTGCATTTTTATTATTTATCTTAAAAATGAAAAAAAGAAAATCTTGCTTCTTTTTACATCGCCATGAATTAAAGGTTAAGCATTTATCTAAAAAAACAAACTGACCATACTGGGCACTGAAATGAGAAATAGCAATCTGAGCTAATCTGAGATATACACACTCAGACAAAAGGAATAACAGCTAACATTCAAAACTTATTTCAAGGGTGACTGTGAAGAGCAAATAAGATACAGCTTGTGGTAAAGTGTGGCTGGAAAAAGGCCATACCTCTTCCTGCTGAGGTCCTTAGATACATTATCATATCTGCTTCAGTTTCCCTGCATTTTGTGTATGTATTCAGATTTATCAGTCTCTGGCAGCAAGCAAGGGTACAGAAAAAAAACTGGAGTAAATTACATTTCACTCAGCAGCAGGTTGTTTCCCTCTGGCAAGAGTTTTTCTGACAACCTTAAACGGGCGCATTTAGTTTCCAGCCATGTTCTAAAAGCCGCATTGAGATTTGGAAGAGACTGTCTTCAGCTCGGACGCTGATTCTAATGTATTTGTATCAGATGATGCCCTGATAGACTTAGTTACAGTCAAAATGAGTGGATTGTGTCCTCCTGAGCTGCCTCATAGCCTCTTCCAGCAGCTAGAAGCCTGTCCACATCAGGACATCTGCAAACCTTTGTGTTCCATCCAATTGACAAAGGGCAGTGAAGAGGTCCTTCCACAAGCCAAAAGGACTTAATTAGGATTGAAAAATATTGGCTCTAAAGACAGAAGTCTAGGCTTTTTAAGGCTGTATGCCTCTGACAGCAAGGATCAGAAATACTTCTATTATTTCTCTGTATGTATGATGACAAATTCTTGATAAAGAAGGGATGCATTGAAGAGCTAAAACAGCACAGATTCAATAACTTGGTGTTTGCAGGTCTCCCAAAATATTCTGTTTAAATTAATCTATTGTTTTGTACTCATATACTCCCTTGCCACATGCACTTATCACTCTGGACCAAATTATTTCTGTTTATGTAATTAATAAAAAAAGTCAGTGCACAGCTTTTGTCAAAAGCCTTCAAACAGATGTACTCCAGAATACTTTAGGAGAAACGAAAGAGTTTAAGGACTTACTTTGTGCAGAAACAAGAGGAAAAGAAACAAACAAACAAACCCCTCTCTTTGGATTTCTCTGTTATGCAGATCCCACTGTCCATTGTTTATAAATAATCCTGATCACATCTGTGACACTTGACTTCATTACCAAATGTTGCTCCTAACTGAAATTAAGTATGCAACTCGAAATTTTTGGTTAAACTTTAAGAGCAAAATCAACTCCTATCTGAATGTAAAATAAATTTTTATTTTCAACAAAGAAACAAACCCCAGATTATTCTCCTGGAGCCTATTCTTTCACACAGGTGTATTTTCAGCACTTTTAGTGCAGTCCTGCCTATAGCCTCCATATCTTTTCCCCTCTTCTTTTGATAAATTAGATTTGGTTATTTCTCTAACTATTTACATTAAAAAATCAATCCTCCACCTAGATTTAAAATTAAAACCTAAATGAAACAGTTAGTGCTTTCTGAACTCCCAAACAGCAACTAAGCTTTCTTTGTAAGCTAACATAAAGTCTGTCATTTAAATAGCTTGTCAAATGGGTGAAAAATGCTTTCAATTCTTCCACTGTATGATTATTATAGGTATGTAAATTACAGTCTAGGGAAAAAAAAATACAACCAGATAAAAGTAATTCTCAGTATTAGAGTTCTCAGAATGGTATGGGAGAGATGTACTATACTAAAAGTTTCCTTGTGGTATCAGTAGTTAAAACACACCTTGGAAATGTACAACTTATCCAACGCATCTTCACTTGAAGGAAGAACAATTTTTATTTACTTATTCTTTTGTACTTCTAATATTAGCATGTAATTGTCACCATTATTTGAAAGAATTCCTCTATCAAGAAAGAACAACAGAAAAATCTAAAGAATGCTGACAGCGTGGCTATGGTGGTCACATGGAAATCTACTAGGCAACACTTCACTTTTTAAATGAAATTTTCATCAATTAATTTTAAGAAGTAACATTTCTTCTGGCAGAAGTCTTCTCCATATTTCAGAATGCAATGAAAGACAGAGGAAACAATATACAGAAAATAACAAATAAGATGTCTGAAACAATGTAAGTAATCAACATTCTTACAAAGATTCATGTATAAAAGAGGATTTTATTTTTACTCTTGATGTTAAAAATTCCACTAGCATGGTACTACTAAAAAATGTACTTTCTAAAAAACAGGGAAATATAGCAGCATCTGGCTGTGAATATTCTTCTATTGAGTAGTGGAATCTACAGATATTACCTATCCAGAAGGAAAATCAGATTGCCCGGAAGCAGCAGATATAGAAATAAAAAGGCTCATGGTCTTTTGTCATTAAATGATACTTAGTGTACTCTGTAGTGGTAGTAAATAGCAATTTCTCTCTGCCTGAGAGTTAATGTAACGCATTCTTTATTTTGTAAAATTTATTTGCTAATAGAAATTACCTCAGGTATAGGGAACCTACATGAAGAACATATTTTCAGAATGCCAAATGCTGCCAGCTGTTGTTCTTTCCTCAAGATCCAAACAGGCCCAGCTATCCAGATATTCAGCAGAATGAGTAGCTTACTATTCAAAACACATTTTTTTTTTAATTTTATGTGTTACAGATATATTTTTCACCATAAATTTTTCTGCCTATGTAAGACGGATCATTAAGATAACATCCTTTAAACAGAAACATTAATGCAATATTATGTACAGTGTTGGACAGCCAGTACTGGGTAATTTAAACAGTCTTACAGAAAGAGAGGAGACTGACCTTAAACCAAAATGTTGCTACAGAGAAAACTGTTACTTCCTGCAAACTTTTATGTTTTCTTTGGAATTTAGTGTCAGTCACACTGCCATGTGCTCATAGTTGTTGGGTCTATTTGGATTTGGTAAGGGTATAATGTCTTGCTTTTCCCCTGGAGTCTTTAAAACTGTATGAAACTTGTTTAGCAGTTGCTGTCTATTCTTTAGTTCCCTACCAGGGAAACACATACCCAGTTTCATATTCTTATGCACAATTCAGAGTTACATTCTTTATTAGAGGAATATTTACTAGAATTCAGACTTCCCTCTTAACATCTCCTAACTTCATGGCAAAGCAAACTATTCCTCTGTATTGGGCCTGGCTAGGATGGACATAAGTTCCCATAGCAGCCCCGATAGTGCTGTGCTTTGTAACTATCAGTGTTGATAAGGCACCAGTGTTTTGGTTACTGCTAGGCCATGCTCACACAGCATCAAGCCTTTCTCTTCAGCACCACTCACCCCCCAAAAAAGGCCAGTAGGCCACTTTCTAATCTACTGTATCACCTAATCGATTGTAGGGGGTGAAGAAGGCTAATTGCACAGCTATGTTGTAAGAGATTGTAGGGAACAGCAGAAGGGCCTTTCATTCTGAATGTTCATTGCATCATCAGGCAAAGGTACCTGCCAACTCCACCAATAGAAGCAATTTAGGCATGTCAGGCCAAAGCTTCATACAAGATATCTAGGTTCTCAACATTTTGAAGACAGCACAGCATGCTAAGAAGCATGGTGGCATTCATTCTGGACTCCTGGTAGGCCATGAAAAAAAAAAAATCAATTCGTTTGTAGCTGGCCCAGGTGCATGGGAACTTTGTAGATGCCATTCCTAACCTATCTATCTTGGCCTGCACTGTTGCAAAAATTTGAAGTGTGAGAGCATGTTTTACAAAAGCTTGTGATACATCCCTTTCTGCTTTCAGCTAATGTCTTTTGCTTCCATGTCATGAGACAGATCTGCCACTTTAACTTTGGAAATGGAATATCTGGAACTGATATTCCTATTACACCTGGTGGTATGGGAGTAGAATTAGGCCTGCTGTATATTAGCAGTTCTTGTACTTTGTAGTATTTACTCTAATTAAAGTAACTAAGAGTTTATTAAAGGCACACTGAATCAAAGTTGACACAAGGTGTAGCTTTAAAGCAAACTAGCAAAATGTGTATGCTTTATAACTTCATTCAGTGGTATGATTCAGTTTCCTTTAGACTGGAAATAGGAATAAATTAAACTAAATTACAGACATTTCTGTCCTAAATTACTGTTTCTATGCAAGGGTTTGTCATCTCTTAATTCATATAAAAATTAAAGCAGGTCATTTTTCTTCAGTGCCTCTACCTAGGCAAGGCTTAAATGATTGGTTTTGGCAAGCATGTCATCACATGATAAAACTCATGTTGTGATTAGGGTGAATGTAGGAATTTATCTTCTGCTGACAGCTTCAAACAAAAGGAAGATAAGTGAAGCTATTGTAATTGTAAAGTGACCTTTTTGCTTTAGGGGTACTGACAGCTATCCTCTTACTTCTATACAGCATGTTCGCCTTCATGATAATTAGGGGTTTGATAGTCTATTGTTGATTTTTATACTTACAGTGCTCCCTCTTGAAATGTTTGTAGATTTCATCTGGTTTTCTCAAGATAACATTTACAATGTAACTGACAGAATGTCAGCAAATAGTAGTACATGCTTTCTTAAACAGACTCTTGCTTTTTTCATGTTTATATCAAAACATAATTTCACTGACCAGAAAAAACCTTGTTCTTTCCTTTTCAGTTTTAAGAAACATTTTTTTAATGTATATCCCTTTGGGATCCATCTGGCTAAAATGCAGAAATGTAGACCTACTCCAAAAATTCATGTGTAAAATACAAAGTCATAAAATTATATTTTCAGTACAAGAAAATGAAGCTGTATTTGCAGCAGTTTTCAAAAACTGAAAAATTTAGGCAGCTGTAAACTGAAAACCTTTATTTAGTGATTTTTGAAATAAAGTTTATCTTACTGCAAACTCATAGTGGGAAATGTTATACTAAGTGCCCAAAAAGGACTAGTTAAAGGTAGACTTGAATTCGATTGGGCAACCAGTCAGGTAACTAAGAAAGACCTATTATACTTTCTGTTGTTCAAGTACATGAATAAATCTATCTGCCTGCTACTCACACTTTAGATGGGTTATGTGGCAAGGTACTGGCCCTGGACATAAGTTATGGTGTGCCTTTTCATCTTCTTGGTCACTACCACTGAATAAATGCAAGGATTATCCTGATTTACTGCAGCTGTAAATCAGAAATTTACCAATCTTCTTTCCGCAGGGTAAGGTGGAATTTTGACTTTACAGTTTGGCTTAAGTCATAAACTGGATTTTAATGTAACTCTTCTTTGACAATGCCACCCTGTGGTAGTCAAGTTGATTCACTGCTGCCCAGAAGTAGAGCTCTGCAAATAATTCACAGGGCTATTCCCACAGTTTATGCAATATCTGTGACTAGCCTGCTGTTTCCCAGCATTAATAAATTATATGTATGTTTAACAACTATCTTTTAAGTGACTGCTTTTGGATTGTTCATGTATGTATGCATAATGATGACTTCTGAATAAACAAATCCCACGATTGAGAAGAAATGCTGTAGTCAATTAGATGATACTTTGCCTAGAAATTTTACCTTCCTTCTATTGTTAGACTATCACTACTTCAACACTAGCATTATCATTTTTCAACATACATTTATGATTTAATGTTAGGCCACTTCAATCTCTTTACAGAAAGCTTCCCTCTTATTCTGTTGTAAGTAAAGGAAATTTAACAGCAAAAGATTTTCAATAGCACAGATATCTTACTCAAAATCCATTGAACTTCAGATAAGGTAGCTCTTCTGCATTTGTGGTTTGACTTTTAGCTTTACATATTGTGTATATAATGGTATTCATGCTAGAATCTAAAAAAAAAAAATTAAGAAAACACTCTAAAATGCATCATCAGGAAAATATTCTTGAAGCTATTCCAACAGCTTCTAATTTTCCAAGTCAGCTGCAGATGTGGAAACATAACTGTCACTTAAGAGCAACATATTATATGTAATAGCTTATATTCTACAATTTGTGATGAAGGAAACATCCCATGTGCTCTAACAGCATTGACAGTAAAATTCAGTGAAAAAAGGTCTTTCCTTATTTCTGCATAAAATATCCTTATTATGTCTGATTTGCCATAGAATAACTGTTGTTTGCACAGCTGATCTTTCAGAAATTCCAGCAACAACTGCCATTTATTTTCTTTATAATTAGTAGTCATTTATTCTTTGCACCAAACACAGTCTTACCTTCCTTTTATACATGTGGACTTCAAAGTTTTTATTTCTTCAAGGATTTTACTACTTTTCATATACTTTCAGTGTGTTTGATGCCTTCTGCTCTTAAAAGAGCATCAGTAATATTTGATGGTAAGCTACTGGCAGGCTGCTGTAGAGATAGAAAGAGGAAGGACAAGAATATTGTATATTGTATATTGTATATTGTATGTCAACAATGATGGGCTTAATGTGTGATAAAGACCATGTGCCAGTACACCTTGTATCCATAAACATCACTGTTCATGTAGCTGAAGCCTCTCAGAATCACTAAAAGACCCTAAATCTCATGAATCATACATTGTCAGCTGTTGTTACATAATTTACCTTAAGAAGGAGCTGTCTTCTGTCAATGAGCGTGCTTGCCAAAGAAAGATAGAAGTGTATATAAAGAAAAATTAATTCTTTTACTTCCAGATCCCTAAAGGGCGCTCTGTAACTGAAATTCTGGCTGAAATTCTGGTTAAAATTCTGCATCTCTGGAGAAACACATAGATCATTTTGTATAGTGGCATTAGGTTTTTGATCCACATTACTCATATTTCATTATTTGAATCATCCTCATGGACTCTGATTGCTATTGTTCAGGCAGACAGGTAGAAAAATGCAGATGCATATAAAACGTTTGTGGACAACATCCATCTAAAATAAACTTCATAAAATAATCTACAATTTAACTTACCTTGAAATATTGACAATCAGTCCAAATTCTTTTAGTTTTTGTTCTCTCAAATGCAGTAAAGGACAACAAAAAACATATCCATTTTTTTTTAGAAAAAGTTCTTATTAAGGAGAAATTATGCAGAGATGAAAGAACAGAAGATTGATTTGATTATTAACAAACACTATAGTAATATGTAGTTTAGTTTAAGCATTCCAGGTACAATCATCATATTTTACAGTTTATTTTTCCGCTTCCAAAAAAAAAAAAAAAAAGAACAAACTAACCACTGTGGAAAGTTTTTCTTCAATATTGCAATCTGGAGACCTATGTCAAAGACACAGGCAAACTCATAATACTTAGATCTGGAGGCACACTTCTTCAAAGACCGAAAGGATCTAGTACTGGAAGTTAAGTTCAACTCTTTTTTGAGTTTCGTATGCATATTCTAACTACCTGCCTTTTATGAAAAGCAGACAGGATTAAATTGTCCTTACAATATAACATTTCCTGTCATCAAAACTGCATAATATTATAAAAGAATATGGCATGTGCTGTGATGTTTACACCTGTTGCGTGCATTTATTTAAAGAGCCTGCCATTATCTGGGGCAATTCCTCTGTTCTCATGGCAGCAAAAGTAAGTGAGGAATGCAGAGAGCTGCCTAAAAGTCTCATCCAGCTTCTTTTTAAGTCTATACTTTGGGGCTGTCAGTGCCAAAAGCTATGATATAGTGTATAACGGAATACAGAATTATCCATGCAGAAAACATAAAGAAATGTGAGTCTAAAGGTGAGCATTAGGGTAGTTACCTTTTCTAGATTTCAGTCTCTATAAAATTATTTTTTCCCTGTTGCCAGTAATTTTAACAATAAAAGTGAAAGGATAATAAATTGGTGTTTAAAAGCGACAGTGTGGTGATTGAAATGAGTGATGTTCCTACACATACAAAGCAGAAAGAACCTTTCTTCTGTCTTTAGTGGTACATAAATCAATTAGCCTTGCAGAGTCAGATCCAGAATTTTTTTTCTCATGATTAGAAGATCCTTTATCTACAAATAGATCATAGAATCATAGGATCATAGAATCAACTAGGTTGGAAAAGACTTTTAAGATCATTAAGTCCAACCATTACCCCAGGACTGCCAAGACCGCCACTAAATCACATCACTGAGGGCCTCACCTACATGGTTTTTGAAGACTTCCAGGGATTCCACCACTTCCCTGGGCAGCCTGTTCCAATGCCTGAGCACCCTTTCTGTGAAAAAATTTTTCCTAATATCCAACCTAAACTTCCTCTGGCACAGCTTGAGGCCATTACCTCTTGTCCTTCATTTGTTACTTGGGAGAAGAGACTGACTCCCAGCTCACTACAACCTCCTTTCTGGTAGTTGTAGAGAGCAACAAGATCCCCCTGAGTCTTTTCTTCTCCAGCTTCCCCTCTCCAATCTTCTCCAAGATATTTGGCTGATAAACATCTTAGCACAGCCACAAACAATATTTCTGTCTCACCTGCTGTGATATATTTAAACAATAACATTTGTATTTAAATTGGTCTTCCCCTGTTAATAAAAAGTACTATTTTAAGACATAAAATTGAAAACAAACTAAATATATATGAACTTTTAAATTACTCCCTGGAGACTCTACCATTGTGAGAGGGGCTCAACAAAATACTTCTGCAAATTATTTCTTTCTTGGAGAGTAATCAGATTTGGTGCTATCCAAGCATTCTGCAAGATCACTACAGATTTGCCTGATGTATTGAAATATCTGCTAATAGCTTTAGTAAATAGCAAATAATAAATTGAATCTATAATTAAATGGTCTGGATTTTTCTCTCTCAGAAGTCATCTTTGCAAAATTATATTCTTAAAATGGAAACTGTATTTTATTGATGAAATTTTTTCTGATGCAATTTTTTTTTAATTGCATTTAAAGAAGAAGTCAGATGCATTTTTAGTCCCAGCAGCAGAATGAGATTTTACGGTCCATTCACCGCAAGAACTGTTTCCCTGAAGGTTTTAATTCCAGGAACAGTCATTCAGTTTTGATGGGGAAGTTGATAAGAACAAGAGGGAAAACATTTTGCTGATCTATTGGTATAGGTGAGCAACCCGACATTTTAAAAAATAAATTTTGGGAATATAACCTGATAAGTATGTCCCACAAAGGACATAGCAAAGCATGACCAGTGAAACTTATTAGAGAACTATCTGCCAGAACTAGAAGCATCTATATTCAGAATCATAAAGACATTTTATGAAGAAAGAGGAGGAAATTTCAGGGATGCTCTTTGAAAAGCAAGCCTTTTTTTGGCAGTAAAAATAGAGTTTAGCTCAAACCAATTTTCAGATGGAAGCAGTTCTTGAATTTTTCACATAGTTGGCTCTGAAACTTCATCCTCTTTTTCAGATGCAAAATGGCAAGGTATCAAGTATGTGGACTTTTATGCATGTGTGTAGAGCATACATCTCCCTTCTTGCAGCCTGATTGCACTGATCTTCCAAAGCATTGCTGAGGATTTGGAAGCAAGTATTAAATAATTGTCTACAGTTTTCTCCTAACTACTTTCCACTTTACTTTGGCTTATCATTCCTTTTTACATGCTTTCCTTTCCCTTGATACTGTCCAGAGACTGTCTGACAGTCTCAGTCAGTTAAGGATGTGGGAGTTAATTCCATACAGACCTGTACTTTGGCTTTACATATTTACTTTTGTTTCACATAGTCCCTGGTGCAAGACTGACTCTTTCTTTTAATGCATACCCTTTCTTAAGTAGTAGACCTAGTCAGAATATCTTCTTACTGTTGTGCTAGCTGATAAAGTGCACCAGTGATATTAAAATAATCAATTATTGCCTCAGCCAATCTTTTTTTTTTTGTCATCGGCTTGTTCACTTAGACATATTTACATCTCTTCTACGGGGATTAGCTTTAACTCCGAGCATGGTGCTGAAAGAGAACAGAAGGTCAAAGAGAAGAAAGAGGAAGAATTCATGAGAAAGAAAACTAGAAATAGTAGCTATAAGGGCTTGTAGAGACCTTGTCTGTGCAAAGATGAGTTCCCCCTGTAATGTACAAGACAATTTCTTTCCTAAATGCTTCTTTCATTTTACTTTTGTACCTTTGCTCTGATCCAAACTTTTGTCTCTTTTTTCTTTTTTTATTCAAAAAGTCCATTGCTTAATCTTCTTATTTTCTCCATTAATTATTTGGCTCCAGCAACATCCAATACTGCCAGGAATTTAAACCTTTTCTTCTCCTGGCTATCATTCTTAGCCTTGTTTACAGGTATAAAATATAACCTCTTGCTGTCTATATAAAGATGAGAAGTATAATGATGTTTGAACAACAGCATGATCTAGAGTTTGAGCTATTGAATTCAGGTTTTAATACAACACTCCTCCTTTTCACACATAAAAACAAATGAGCATAGCAGCCCTTATGCAATACTGGCATCTTCAGCTACTCACCATAATATCTGCTCTTACAACCAGAAGATATGCTTATGTTCATAAGGAGGTGAGAACATAATCTTGATTTGAGTGTACACTAAGGGCTGGACTGTGTCTTGAAAACAATGAAAGAGAAACACAACAAGGTTCCTTAAGGGACAATGGCAGGCTTTTTTCTAAGAATTTTTAGGACAGGTCCGAATGCTGTGAGGCTGCTATTCTGCCTTGGTTTCCTCTGCCTTTTCATTTGTCCAGAAACAACTAGAAGATTAACAGCCAACATGTTTTTATGAGGGGGAAGTCATGTATGACCAACCTTATAGCCTTCTATGAGGAAGTGACTAGGTGGAGGGATGATGGTAGAGCGGTAGATGTAGTTTTTCTTGATTTCAGTAAGGCATTTGATGCTGTCTCCCACAGCATCTTCATAGATAAGCTAAGGAAGTGTGGGCTTGACGATCAAGTAGTGAGGTGGATCGAGAACTGGTTGAAAGGAAGAAGGCAGAGAGTTGTGGTCAATGGCGCAGAATCTAGCTGGAGGTCTGTGACTAGTGGAGTTCCTCAGGGGTCGGTGCTGGGACCGGTGCTGTTTAATATTTTCATCAATGACCTGGATGAGGGAACTGAGTGCACCCTCAGCAAGTTTGCTGATGACACAAAACTGGGAGGAGTGGCTGACACACCAGAGGACTGTGCTGCCATTCAGCGAGACCTGGACAGGCTGGAGAGTTGGGCGGGGAGAAACTTGATGAAATTTAACAAGGGCAAGTGTAGAGTCTTGCATCTGGGGAAGAACAACCCCATGTACCAGTACAGGTTGGGGGTTGACCTGCTGGAAAGTAGCGAAGGGGAAAGGGACCTGGGGGTCCTGGTGGATAGGAGGATGACCATGAGCCAGCAATGTGCTCTTGTGGCCAAGAAGGCAAATGGCATCTTAGGGTGCATTAGAAAGGGAGTGGTTAGTAGGTCAAGAGAGGTTCTCCTCCCCCTCTACTCAGCCTTGGTGAGGCCGCATCTGGAATATTGCGTCCAGTTCTGGGCCCCTCTATTCAAGAAGGACAGGGAATTGCTTGAAGGAGTCCAGCGCAGAGCCACAAAGATGATTAAGGGAGTGGAACATCTCCCTTATGAGGAGAGGCTGAGGGAGCTGGGTCTCTTTAGCTTGCAAAAGAGGAGACTGAGGGGTGACCTCATCAATGTTTACAAATATGTAAAGGGTAGGTGTCAGGATGATGGAGCTAGGCTTTTTTCAGTGATATCCAGTGATAGGACAAGGGGCAATGGGTGTAAACTGGAGCATAGGAAGTTCCACGTTAACATCAGGAAGAACTTCTTTACTGTAAGAGTGACAGAGCACTGGAACAGGTTGCCCAGGGGGGTTGTGGAGTCTCCTACACTGGAGATATTCAAGGCCCGCCTGGACAAGTTCCTGTGTGATGTACTGTAGGTTACCCTGCTCTTGCAGGGGGGTTGGACTAGATGATCTTTTTAGGTCCCTTCCAACCCTTGGGATTCTGTGATTCTGTGATTCTGTGATTCTGTGATTACATAATTCCAGTGTCTAAGAAAACTAGGTTAAATATTCAGACAGGTTTAAGAGTTTGGATTGTTCTCCATATTTGATGCTTGCAGATGATTTGTGTTCTGAAGGTATCAATGCACTGAGTACTCTGCTTTTAAATGTGTGCAGAACTCAGCTCTGGAAAATCTGATCTACTTGAAACTTGCATGTTAGTATTAGGGCATGATGCTAGGTGCATGGAGCAAGATGCTAGCTACCTCGGTACTCATGAATTCAAGCACATGCAGAAATGTCTGTGGGCATGGATTTCGCTTGTGCTAACTAATGCCTTCCCAAAGAATTCCCAACCAGATTTTGACAATTAAAATGCTCTCACAGAATCATTCATGTTGCAAGGTGTCACAGTGAAAAAAATATGAATTTTGCAGTTTAAACCAATAACAGTATTGAAATCATAGAATAGTTAGGGTTGGAAAGCACCTTAAGATCATCTAGTTCCAAACCCCTGCCATGGGCAGGGGCACCTCATGCTAAACCATGAGGTTTAGCAACCAAGGCTCTGTCCAACCTGGCCTTGAACACTGCCAGGGATGGAGCACTCACAACTTCGGTGGGCAACCCATTCCAGTACCTCACCACCCTAACACTAAAGAGCTTCTTCCTTATATCCAATCTAAACTTCCCCCATTAAGTTTTAACCCATTACCCCTTGTCCTTTCACTAAAGTCCCTAACGAAGAAGTTGGGAAGTCCCTCCCCAGCATCCCTATGCCCTCCTACAAATACTGAAAAGCTGCTATGAGGTCTCCACACAGCCTTCTTTTCTCCAGGCTCAACAGCCCCAACTTTCTCAGCCTGTCTTCATACGGGAGGTGCTCCAGCTCCTTGACCATCCTCGTGGCCCTCCTCTGGACTTGTTCCAACAGTTCCATGTCCTTTTTCTGTTAAGAACACCAGAACTGCACATAATACTCCAAGTGAGGTCTCACAAGAGCAGAGTAGAGAGGCAAGATCAACTTCTTTGACCTGCTGGTCACACTCCTTTGATGCAGCCCAGGATACGGTTGGTTTTTTGGGCTGTGAGCACACACTACTGGCTCATTTTCATTTTCTCATAGACCAACACCCCCAAGTCCTTCTCCACAGGGCTGCTCTGAATCTCTTCTCTGCCCAACCTGTAGCTGTGCCTAGGATTGCTCTGACCCATGTGTAGGACCTTGCACTTGGCATGGTTAAACTTTGCAAGGTTGGCATCAGCCTACTTTGCAAGCGTGTCAAGGTCCCTCTGGATGGCATCCCTTCCCTCCAGCGAATCAACCAAACCACGCAGCTTGGTGTCATCGGCGAAATTGCTGAGGACCAATCAATCCCACTGTCCATGTCAGCGATGAAGATGTTAAACAAGACCAGTCCCAACACCGATCCCTGAAGGACACCACTCGTTACTGATCTCCAGCCATTGACTACAACTCTTGACCATCCAGCTAGTTCTTTATGCACAAGTAACGGGGTGGTTGAAGTCCCTCATGAGAACAAGGGTGTGTGAGCATGAGGCTGTTCCTATCTGTCTATAGAGTGCTTCATCCGCAGATTCATCTTGGTCAAGTGGTCTGTTACAGATCCCCACTGTAATGTCTCCCATTGCTGTTCTCCCTTTAACCGTGACCCACAAACTCTCTGTAAACTGCTCACCTGCCCCCAGACAGAGTTCCATACTCTCTAGCCTATCCCTAACATTAATAGCAACTCCCCCTGCCCGCCTGCCGGGCCTGTCTTTTCTAAAGAGCCTGTAACCTTCCATTCCAACACTCCAGTCACAGGAGCCATCCCGCCATGTTTCTGTGATGCCTATTATATCATACCCCTGTAGATGTGCACACATCTCTAATTCCTCTTGTTTGCTCCCCATGTTACGGGCGTTTGTATAGAGGCATCTGAGCCGAGCTCCAATTGACGCCGACTTGTTGGCTGGAGCAGCTGGAATGTATGCACATTGTTCCGAGCATTTATTAGAGGTGTTGGCAACTGACTGGGTGTGTTGTGATGGCATGATGCCCCTCTCCCCCAACATATTTAGTTGGTTTATTAGTTTGCTAATGATGTGTAACTAACCAACAATCAATAAATATACATGCAGGATGAATATTGTTAATATAGTAGATAAAGCAGAACACACCTACAAAATGTTAATAAATCCATATAGCTGTTGAGGCTGTACTCACAAGCTCACATGCACCCCTAAAGGTGTGGGTCCCTGCTTGCAATGGCCCATACTACTGCCCCACAGCCAGAGAGCTGGCAGCTTATGGCATCTGACCACGCTGCTCTGCCTGGCTGAGCCAGAGGTGTGATGTCAATAGGATGGCTTCTAGCATTGTCAAAACATGTTTTACTGCTACTGTGTCCACTCCAAGTTATCTGCCTACATGTAACAACTTGTCATTCTTCCTTTATACCACTTCTCAAACTGCCCCCTGCTTCATTTCAAAAGTCCCCCTGTAATTCCTAGGTTATTCTTTTTCCAGCTGATGTCTGTGTTCCATTTCTACATGATCAGTTGCTTTACATCTAGCACAATAACCTGTGGGCAAATCTTCTCTACTTTTGCATATTCAATCCAGCACACACATTAAATAGATTCATGTTCTTACCCTAACAGACGCCATTATCTAGCCTGTTTGCTAAAGGAATACTGTGAAAACACCTCAAAGAGATCTTTTGAAGCCATCTAGTCCAACCTCATGCTCAAAACAGGTTCAACATGCACTTCCCATCATATTGCAAAGCATGCTGGCAAGGGTTGTGGGCTGTGTGCTGAAGTACTGAAAGCTCATCAAGGACTGCAGACCTAGAGAGGGTGGGGCAAGCTGTTTCTTACAAAGTAGATTATGGCAGGACATGGCAGGCATCTTGCACTAAACTATACTTCTAAACAGACACAAAAGCCTGTGGCACGTGTTCTGCATCAGGATCTGTGTTAGGTAATTTTCAGTCTGATCAAGACTAACTTGAGAAACAGGAAGCTGAAATTACATAGAAAAGGCTGTTTCTTACTGGTAGCATCAGTGACAGAGGAGGTTTCTGAATATGTTTAGCTTCAGTGTAAATGTACACTGTATGCCTTCTTTTCCTGCTTCCCTTTCCTGCAACCATACTGTGCGGTATCTCAAGAAATGTGTTTTCTCAAACATTCTCTGTAATTGATTCTTAATGGAGACTAAATTCTGACTTACATGTATGGAAGCCTTTGGGATCCAGTGGCAAATTGCACTGAAAGAAAATTGCAAAAGGATTTTTTATTGTATAAGTACAAGATAATATAATTACTTTTACAGGATAAACAATATAGCAGCAATACTGCTTATTTCCTCAGAATACTTAGTTTATATATTACCAGCAACTGAGTTCAGTAAACAGAAAATACTATTTTCTTTCAAAGACTGTTCCATGCAAGTCCAGTGATCAAGCATTCCTGAGGGGAGTTTCTATTCCCTTTGCGTGAAAAATGAGAAAAAGCATAAGATATACATCACCCACTCAAACCTCCTCTAGGGATATTTGGAGAAGCAGTCTAGCAATCACAACTGATGAGCAGTGGATTTTCCACTTCATAGGAAAGGCCAAAATTTTTCATTTTATCTCTTTTTGAAATAAAAACTGAAGTGCAACCACTTTTTCTCTTGAAAATTTCCAGGCCGCTCTAATACCTGCATACAAACCTAGATACTAGGAAGGTAATGGGCACCCAGAAAGGCTCAGAGAAGGAAAATATCTTTTACTCAAGAGCTCATGTTTTGGCAGCCAGGCCAAAACGACTAGATGATCGCTACTGCTCTATCATGAGGCACATTGCATAGATGATTAGAAATAATGCTGACAAAGACAACTTTTCTCAGAGACAAGATACAGAGGACATACTGTAAGAAATTATGCAACTAATCAATTTACTAAGAATGTCACAAAGATGGCATTACAGCAAAAAACAGTATCTTCCATACAAAAGCAGAGGTGAGCAAACTCCTCTTAGCCCTTCTTTTGTCCCTGTGCAAAAGAAATACTCAGTTAAACTGTAAAGTGGATTATTTGGTTATTTGGATATATATCCATCTATTTGGATAGATCATTATTCCTCCCAACAGAACTAGAGTCTGGAAGGCGCTTCTTCAGGCTGCGTCTCATTAAATGTCCTTAAGACTCTTGAGAGATATTGCTAGTTATTGAGTTTGAGGCTTGCTTGATCAACTGTCATTAATTTGCATTGTTATTTCCTGTACTAACTAGTGTGACTGATATTGTGAAGAGCTGGGCAAAAGAAGAAACTGTGATTTGCAGTAACCATGTCTTCTAGTCAGTGAAGATTTTACAACTTCTCAGAAGACTTGACTGTAAGAAGATAAAATATGCAAATACATGTGCCTTTGTGTAGACGGAATAGTCTAGATGCATGTAATGTTTTGCTATTTTATGTTAGTGGAAATTTAGTAAGAATGGGACATTAATAGCTCACGGACATAACTGACAAAAATATAAGATAGAACCAACAAATTCTGAGGTACTGGAGTAGTTTCCACAGAAGACCTGTTTATGCCTCCTATCCTCTTTTCAGGACTTCCTGCCAAGTAGTTAATAACCTTTTCTGTCAGGCCTTTTATTACCTAAAAGTAGAGTCAACCTTTTAGAGACAGTTGGGGTATTAAATTAGATAATGCGATGTACGGACTGTTTGGAGGGGTAAATGTACCTTTCTTTCTTTGAGGATTCATAGTAGGAACTAATGCCTGCTAAATCAAAAAAAGAGAGAGTTGAAAACAAATGTGAGTTTTACGCCTTCCTCCACATTGTAGTTATGAGTGTCATTGTTCTGATGTTAATGCAGAGCAGGCAATTCCTGTCTCAGACCATTGAGCCTTGTCATCACAGGTCAGACAGAAGCTTGCAGCTCGGGAGGATCAAGCTGCTGAATGAGAAGAAAAAGCTTGCTGAGACCATAATCCCTTCACTCATGTCAAAACAGATTTGAGCTATTGTTCAGCCTGTGGAACCTCTATTACCTTTAGAAGTCATTCTCTTTGAAAGCATTCTGAAGCGTATGGATAGGAAACTTGAAATGAGCACAGTTTAAAGGAATTCACCTGTGTCACTTGAAGGAGAGACCAGCCGGTGCCCTACAGTTATGAACATAAAACAAAAGCACAGTGGAAGTCCATTGGTTTATAAGTTTTGCTGTTAGACTAATTACAATCATACGGTTTTGATTGATATTTCACATTTTTATCATTTAACATATAAACAAAAGTAAATACTTGCCTTAATCTTGGTCTGAGAGGTAAAGTTCTTTTATTTATATATATATATATTTATATATATATATATATAATCATAACCATAATGCACAGCTGAAAAGCTCTACTAAGTGAGACAAGAAACCCAGAAGAAAATTAGAATCCATTGCAGAGTGAGTAAAGGCTACATAAGAGATTAAAAAAAGACAAAAGGTTGGAAAGTATCACTGGATTCTAAAGAGAGCTCAAAAGTTATGTGTAAGTAAGAATGCATGCAACATGGGAAATAGCTGCTAAGTCTGGCTATGCATGAGTTCGTGACTTCTGGAAAGGTAAATATTAACTTTGTATATAGACATAAAGAAGAGGACTGGAGGACACGAATGTTTGGACAGCAATCTATTTTCATTAGGCTGGAGGCCAAAAAGGCCTGATCAGTTTTTTTCATACTCTAAAATCACAGCAATATTGAGACAATTATCAGTATTTAGTATAAATTATTAGTAAGTACATAAGCATCAGTCAGCACAGTGAAAGTAAAAACTGATTACATGATTCAAGAGAAATCACAAAATGTATTGGTCATAAAGTAAAGGAATGGTTTATTTGAGTTTACAAGAAAACTAAGCACATATGCCAGGTCTCAGACCAGGGCCATAGTTTTCAGCAGTCTGATTATAACAAGCTTCTAGGTAGAGAGAGATCAGAGGATAAGAGGTTCTATTCTTTGGTGAGAATGATCCTGGAAGACAAGAGAACAGAGCAAAAGTAAGTTATTGCTTTCATTCTTAAATATAATGTCTCTCTTTTGAGACTGTAGAATAAGATAAAAATTAAGACAGGATTTATCTAGAGATTTTGACTGTGACACTGCCTGGTTTGCAGGAACTGCTTTTACTCCCCTCCTTTCTTCTTTTACATTCTCTGTCTTTACATTGACCTCCCAAGAGAGCTTTTATCACCTCAAAGGAAGAACAAGGCTAAAATATAACTCTAATGTCAAAATTTTTAAAAAGAAATTTACCAGAAAAGCAAAAGAAGAGGCAGCTGGCTTTAATGTTGAATTTCCTAAAGAGTCAAATGTGGTTTTTTAATGCTAGTAAGAATAAATGTTCCATCTGAAGACCTGATGGAACTTAATAGAATATTGGAAATTAAATTGGGAATATCCTGCTGTCTTACTGGTGGTAGTTTCATATAAGGATATTTTGAAAGCATAACTGTGAGTAAGATGGGATTCTCTGTGGTGAGCAGGAGAGATTTAAATCACCTCTGGTGTTGAAAATTTGTATTTGTCAGTACATCAGTAGTAAACCC
Organism: Lathamus discolor; assembly: GCF_037157495.1. NCBI lineage: Eukaryota > Metazoa > Chordata > Aves > Psittaciformes > Psittacidae > Lathamus > Lathamus discolor. The sequence continues at coordinate 84,963,248 of NC_088885.1, forward strand.
AGCACAGTCTTCCTCACCATTTCAACAACATTACCACATTATTCCATGCATCTATTACCATAGTTTTGGCCTCCCTTATTAGAGGTCAAATGCCTGAATGTACAGAAGAACTTTGATGGATTTGGACTTCATTGTAGAAGTGTCCTGGTTTCAGCTGTGATAAATTTCTTCCTAGTAGCTGCTACAGTGCTTCGGTTTGGATTTAGTCTGAGAACAATGCTGATAATGCAGGGATGTTTTAGTTGTTGCTAAGTAGCACTTATCCTGATCAAGGACTTTTCAAAGCCAGTGAGGTGGGGCACAAGAAGCCAGGAGGTAGATACATGTCACCTCACCCAAACTAGCCAAAGGCACATTCCATACCACAACACATCATTCCCAATAGCTGCTAGGGTCAGGCTGGTTATCTGTCAGCGGATGGTGAGCAATTGTATTGTGCATCACTTAGGTTTTGTTGTTTTTCTCTTTTCCCCTTTTAGTTTATATTCTCTCCTCTTGTTATTTCCTGTATCATTATTTTTAGCAGTAGTAGTATAATGTACTTTAGCTACTAAAGTCTTCTTATCTCAACCTGTGGAGTCTACATTCTTTTGATTCTCCTCCCCATGCCACCTGGGGATAGGGATGTTGCGGACATAGGGGGAAGAGTGAGCAGCCGCATTGTGCTGAGTTACCAGCTGGGTTTTAACCGCAAGAAGCTGCTCATAAGCCACTGAAGTCTGCAAAGGATCTTGTAGATAGTAGGATCTACTTATGTGTCAGCTTTCACAAAGGGTCCTTAGAAATCCTCAGAAATATCCTTTAATGGTGAGAAAATTAACGGGGACAAATGCCTAAATTCTTTCTTCTACCATGATCCTGCAAGGCTCACACTGGGGTTGTGTTGTGTAAGTTAACATAATGCTATCTATCTTCAGTACCTTCAGTATCTAGAATTGCAAATAATGTGGTTTTCTTGGAATCATTTCCATAAGATGTATTCTTAAAATTGCCTGTCAGTAAATGAGCACAAACTCAGCAGAGGGTTTAAGGGAATTGATACACACGGCACATACCCACTTTTCTGATGGTAACACTTTCCTTGTGTTACATTGAAATAGATGGCTTACCTCATGCAGTTGAAAAGATTAAGAAGAATTAGAGAAAAAACACCAAATGTTGCATGAAAAAACAAACAAAATGCCTTAGTTTCTGTTATAAAAACTTCCAGAAACAACATTGGTTACAGAAGTTGAGAAGGAAAAGGAGAGGCAAAAGGAGAGAGGAATTACCTGAAATAAAAGGAGAGAAGATTACCTGAAATAAAATCACGTCAGTTGTTCCACTTGGTGTGGACAGACTGGTCATGTCTTGCAGTGTGTTGTAAAAAATGCAGAGAAAAAAGGATCAAAGCTACCTTTTGAAATTTCAAAGGACACCTGAGCCTTATGACTGAGTTCAGATTAAACTAGACAGCTGCCAATCAGATCTAAAAGACGTTAACTTCTACTGGTAGCAGTCCCAACTTTCACGATTTGAGACTTAGCTTGAGAAAACTAACAGTCTTCAGTCCCACCAAATAAATGTCCACAGGACACCAATAAAAACACGTAGTATTTGTTGTGACATTTATGTACCCTAGAATCAGATGAAGAATTCCATTTCAAATAAGATGAATGCAACTGAGCTGTGCTTTGCATGGGGCAAAATACTGATTGCAAGTATGTAACCAGTCTAGAACTGTTAGGGAGGTGTAAATTCAGGCAGGTCTCAAAAATATCAGTCTTGATCATGACATGGACTGAGAACTAACAGAATTTCTAATACCTCCCTGAGAATCTGCAATGGCTCAACTGAAGAAGGTTTTTTATACTAACTGCAAAAGTGAAAATGCAAATATCAGATATCTTAGTTTGGTAAAGAAAGGCAAGCAGCAGTGTCAACCCATTGGTTTTGTAAAAAGACCAGCTTTTTAAAGTAAGGAAAGGAGGACCTTACATTCGGCTATGAGAAGAAATATTATTAAGGGAACAAAACCACAGCAAGGGACTAAACTTGAAGAGACAAGTCATATAATGGCAAAAATATTAATGAGAAAAGATCATTCTTTCTTCTATCATACAGAAAGACTTTAACTATAATAGTGACTAACTATTCTCTTCCATCTGGTGTATATGCCCACTTGAGACTAGAAGGCAGTCAGAGAAGTAAACCCCTTTGTCTCAGCAAGCCTTCTCAACTGAGTGAAAAGTTCTTTTCTGCCTTTTTGTCTTTTTTTTTTTTTTGTGACACTTTCCTTGCCACCATGTGCTTCAAGACTTTGAATTCAATATGATCTCCCATCCATAATGGGGTGAGGGGGAAGCTGACATTTTATTTGTTCAAAGTCTCACCAGTTCACAGCACCAAATTAATAGGGTAGAATTAATTTGTCTATTGGTAAAGCCAATTAATCACACTAAGCTAAAGAACCTTTCATTTAAAAGCAGTAAACTTTAAAATTTTATAAGGAAAGGAAAAATATTCTCTAAAATACACAAAGATTTAAATTTTTTTAGTAATCTTAGACCTACATTGGGTTGTAGAACTCTATGGCCTCCACTATAACTCAAGTGCAACACAATCCACACTAAAGTGATGGCATTAATGGTTGGTATTTAGAACTCATCAACAGTGTATAAATTTTCACTGAAATGGTAAAGATTAATCCACAGGAGTAGTAAGATTGAAAAGCTTTTCCCTAGACCAAAGAAAGTAGAGTATTTTTATTAGGGCAATACGAGCAGGCTCTGATCTTACATATCAAGTTATTGCTTACAATATACGTAATAAATTTAGATATATGCTTGGAATTATTAATGATCCTAGTACTCTGATAACATTGCAAATAGTAAATATTGCTATGGCAAATGCATTGTGTCTGAGCCCCAAATTAATGACTATTCATGTTAATAAGTATCTCCATGTCTTTCAAGCAAGCCAGAAGGTTCTCAATAACTTACTTAATAAACAGCAGACTGTCCTTGAGATGGTCCAATAAGAGTGATACCATATTACAGCATCAGTGCTAACCACTGAGAAACATTACAATTTTTTGTGGCTATAATTATTTGGAAACCAGAGCTAAAAAACCATCAGTCCTGAATTCCCTAGATTTTATACAGTAAAAACTTCGGTTCTGTTTCACAGTGCTGCGTTTAGTGCAGGAAGCGAGCTAAAACAAAAACAGATTCAAACTTTATCTATCCTGAAAAAAAAAAAAAAAAAGAAAAGAAGACAACTGTATGGTACTTTTATACTACATAGTTCAATATATAGTAAGCCACAAATTCAGAAATAGCTACAGAATGCTGCTGTTTAAGAATAAACCCACAGTCTTGTTTTCCTATAGTGTACTCCTTGTTCAAAAACATTTGCTTCGAAGGTCTATGGTACCATTTGTTAAGGGCACTGAGTGAAAATGTGCTTCTATCACTTCAAGAAAGTATTTTGCTGTCATTTTATCTTATTGTTGCCAACTCTAAAACCCATTTGCTTTGATAAGAAACGTCACAAAAGAACATTCAGCAAATCAACACTGTCCAGACTCCAGACATTTAATTATATATACTTTCCTCTGCACCTCATGATGATAGACTGTCATCCATAAGATGAAGTACAGAGAAAACTGAGACTTATTTTTTATTTATCTGACAAAGATAAATTTCTCTGATAGCATCACTTTTATTCTAGAAGTTATTATCTCAACCTGGAAGACTGACAGCATGCTTTTCCTGTTTTCATTCATCAGCCTGAAGCTTTTTCATGGCCTTGGCCTCTGTCTTCTTGTGAAAGACAACAGTATATCTAAAAGGACAACAGAAGTGCAACTTTATTGTTTCAATGAACTATCACAAGAATTCATTGTGTTGTTCACCTCTTCAACCTGTTTCCACACTGGAGCAGGTTGCCCAGAGAAGCTGTGGATGCCCCATCCCTGGAAGTGCTCAAGGTCAGTTTGGATGGGGCTTTGAGTACCTGGTCTAGTGTCCCTCCCCAAGGTAGAAGGATGGAACTAAATAATCTTTAAGGTTTCTTCCAACCCAAACCATTCTATGATTCGATAATTGTTAGAGTAAGAAACACTTAATATCAATGCTTTAAGCACATTCTCTTTGAGTGTGGAGGGATGTGGAGGAGTATTTTGTCTGTTAAGATTTGTAAGCCTCTGAAGCTCGATACTAGTGTCTGTCTTTTGAACACCTAGTAACAAAATCACACAAATTCAGATACAGCAAGACAGGATCCATGAGTATGTGCTACCCTGGGTTTTGTTACAAGAATGGAGCCCAAAAGAGTCTGTAGAAAGCAAGAGTTCTGCAGAGATAAAGGAACCTACATTGTGCGCTGTGGCTGCTGAGGCTAGCTGATGGCTGCAATCAATCCATATTCCAAATTCACAAAGGGCTGATTGTCAGCAGCCATCGGGGAAGTACAGAAAGATGCCTGAACTTCACCAATGGCACCTTTCCACTCCTCTACTACCATGTTGGTACTAGCAACGTTTCTTCTTTAGTGTACAGAAAGGCTTGACACATAGAACTCCAGTGAGAATTGCTCACTAAACTCAGCCTATATACTATGGGTTTGCAAAGACTGAACTGAAGCTTACAGTCTTTTCTGACAATTAAAGCAAAATAAGTCTGTCATAAGCTCACACAATCTGGCTACAGCAGCACCACAAGGTTTACAAAGGAACTAAGAAAAAAACAACAATGAGAAAGAATTTCTGTACCTGTTTTTGTAGTAACAGCTCAACAACACCATGGTGCTCTCAAAGGCTGAAGTCAATATAATAAAATATTCAAATGATGCATGTTGCAGACTCATTGCTGTCACCATTCAAGGGCACTTTTAACTAATTGTTGAAGCTGAGGAATTACTTTCTTAAGCATGCTAAATTTACAGAGGTATTCAAGCTGTTACATCCAAGCATAATTCTGCTTTCAATTTTTAGTGTCATGTGCTTCTTTTTTTGAATTAAAATATCACCGGTCTTGTTTACACAATAACTGTGACATTACGTTGGAGATAGAGTTTGCTTCCGATGCTGTTGGAAAAGAAGACTACAGAAGCCTCCATTTTTATCCAGAGTGCATCTCTATGGTAAAGACAAACTGGTATTCTAAATTTCTGCCATTCACAAACCATCTAAACTGCAAAACAGTCAGCAAATGCTATGCTAAGATTAGGTACTGTGTCAGGCAGCACACTCCATGGCAGTTTCCTTTTTATAATAGTTAAGGTTTAAAGTGAGTACAGGGACCCTTTCGGGTGATTCATAGAACTTGCTAAGAACTTGCCAACAAAGTTGAAGTTGACAAGCAGGTATTCTTTATTACAGCACTAGGAGACATGGGGTATCTCTCCTCCTCAAACAGACTGTGATTATGTTGTTGCTTAACATAGATATTCATTACATTTCCAGTAAATGTCATGCATGTTCATTAGATTTCCAAGAACAGCTTTACATAAGTCCACGCCCATTTCCATATGTGGCATAAGAACGTGGTAGTTGTTTTTGGTCGTTTCTTCATCGTCTTCCTCTTCATCACTTCATCCTTTGCCTGAATTTTGGGTTTCGAAAGTCCGGTTGTCATGCCAGCAAACACTAGTTCAGTTCTAGCTGGCTATTGTCAGCCACTTACCTAAGATAATTCTTCACTGTCATCTACCACAAAGCTCTTACCCACTGCTACTGTTACAAAGCTACCACTCTCAACATTACTTAACGACAAAGCAGAACTGATTTTACTTATTTACAAAAGTCTATACTTAATTTTGCATTTCTTTGTTTCACTTGCCTGTTGCTCCAGTTGCCTTATATTGGATAACTTCTCAGAAGTTATGACAGTCTGAGTACAGGAAAGAGCCTCGGTTTCCACCTACCTATTCACTCCCCCCATCTGAAGAACCCATGTAGTAATAATGAAAATGTTAGAAATGGCTGCAATAAGTGCAACAGAAATGTGTTTCACTGAGCTACTAGTAGTGTGTGGACACTCAACAGCACTTGCAGCAGATTTTTAACTGCTTCATCAGAACACTACTTTTTTAGGTCAATTTAGTGAGAAGTCAACAGCCATATGTTTTGTTCTGTACTAGGGCTACAGCTGAAATACATTCACTTATTTCAATGGGACCCATGCTGTACAAGACTGCCTGATCTGGAAGCCAGGAGAATATGAAACATGGCAGAGAAACCTGGCAAGAAAAACAGTTATTTTGAGACCCTTAAGAGTATCTCATATTGAAGACTTAGTGCAAATTTCTGAAGCTGCTGAGAGAAGATAACAGCCTATTCGCAGCTTCAACACAATGGAAATTGTCTCAAGAAGGAATTCTCTATGTCAGCCACTGCCCAGTCTGCTGTGTCCAGCTGGCCACTTAAGGTGACTAGAACAATTTTCAGACAGAATTAAGTTCTTGCCTTCTTTTATGTAATTTTTCACTTACTTCTACCCACACAGTGTGCTGTTTAAACAGCAGTGTATAATACAGCTGCATGAATCATATACAGACTATTCACAGTTAGTGGGAAAATGTGAGGGTCCCTGAAACAGATCTTACCAATAGTAGGTGCTAGTGCAAAGTAAGCATTTAGAATGAGATTCTGTTTAACCATAATGCAAATTTACCTACGGAAGAAAGAAAGAAGATTATATATATATATAATATATATATATATATATATAAAAAACATACATCACAAAGTAAAAAAAGAGCAGATACCTAGCTTTTTTCCTAGGCTTGTCTTCACTTAGAGATCTCCCTGGTTACACACGCAATAGCATGCAAGACATAATACAGCAGTATTCAGAAATCATACTGGTTGCCCCACATCAAGTTATAATATCAGCTGAAAACAAGTAATGAATTTTCAATATAATAATGTTGGATTCAAAATCATGGTTTTGAGCCTTCAGAATTCATACTCCTTTGTAACTCTTCTGTAACTCTGAAACTTGCCTTGCTTTTAGTTCAAAACAATTTACTATTAAAAAAATATAATCTTGTCATGAGTCATAAGGTGCAAATTCATCACATAAATGATGTTTTACAGGTCAAAAGCGAATTTCAGGGCGACGACCCAAAGAGAGAATATAACGTCAGCTTGTTCTCTAATTCCTTCATGAATAGTAGTCACTATTACTCATTTATATTTTTCCAAGTTTGTTCAGGTTAAAGAGCAAAAAATGTTATAAAAAGATTCATCTTACACTTCAGTCCAGATTGTAATAAAATGTTCCAAATGTTGACTGCTACAAAAAATCCATCTGCTTTTGTCATATTTTCTCTGAGGAGTTGAGGAGTAACTGCTCTTGTAACTTCTTTTTGCTCTGATGATTTCACAGGGCAAAGGGTTAGGATTGTGATCACATGATAAGTACAAGGTAGATAGACAGAAAAAAACATTTTCTATCTATCCATGTATATGGAAAACCTCTGGGGAATGCAAGATACTGCAGCTATGACAAGTGTGGACCTCCCTGAACTATACGACAAAACACTTCTTTCCTTGGCTACAGGGCACCATAGTTTTTTCCTTGACTTTGCACATATAAGATGTAGTGAATAAGTATCTTGCTGCTCCAGAGACAGTAAGGGACAGGGATGAGTAATACACAAAGTAAGCCGTTAACACAATAATCTGAAGCATTTTTATGTGTGAAAATTATGAGGCAAAGAAAACCATTATATCTACTTTTTATCCAACCACACAGGTGTAAATCCATTAAATTTCACGTAATTATATAGCATCTCTCTAAATTTAGACAAAGTAGTACCAGAAGGTACGGAGATGATAAGCTATCTTCAAAGGAAAATTTAAATTATTTTCTCTGTAAAGACTTTGTACCTGACAATAAGAATTGTGAGACTGCTGTCATAAATCAGTGTTCCTGAGTGTGAGTTCCTTCTGATAGTAAATATATGTTCCAAAGAGTGCTTTCATGAGCTGTGTTTTAAAATTTGTTCGTGTTCTTTAGGGCAGTGAAAACCATGGATACTGTCCAGAGACTAGACCTATGTACTGTAGGTCCAAGTCCTATTATGGAGAGATATTTCTAATTTTAGTGGGTTTGCATGTGTAAAATATAAAGAAAATCTCTAAAACTGTGAATTGAGTTTTGTTGGCTGGTTGGTCTTTGTCTCCATTTCTCTGCTTTCCTACATTTCAAAACTCCAGGATTTGAAGTCTTGAATAGTTTGCCTAATTATTTACAGGGTATGTTCCTATTTCGTTAATCCTGGCAGTCTCTTGTTTTAATTTCATATAGTTTTTTCAATATTTTTTCTCTCCTGCCTCAGTCTTCTTATTGTTCTACTCTTGATTCTTTTCCTTTTCTTCAGTGTCTCCTATATTGGCATTTATAATAAATTATTTACATTATTTAGGTTTAGTTATGGTTTTAATAATATTTGTTATATTGCATGACTTTTCTTGTCTCAGATGATCTGTTCCCTGAACAAGGATGATGCAAACATCTTTCAATTTGTATCCAAACCTCAGAAAACACAGTTGATTTTTCCTCTGAAACCTTTTTTTTTTTTTTAATTAATTAAGCATTTTTCTTTAACCTGTGTTGTGGTTTGGCAACATACTGTTTCCACAATCTTGTTTTTCATAAAGACATACCTTCACATTCTAGAATTGTGGCAAAAAGGCAGGAAGCAATTAAAAAGATGTTATTAAAAGTGTTACAGAGAAGCGAGAAGGCGGGTATGATTGTTACAGTTATTGTCATAAAATTTGTTTACTTTTAGAAGCAAGTAATTATTCTGTGATCCTTTATCAATTCTTTATAGTAAACACCTACCTTCATTTTTCTCTTTTTGTTGTTTTAAAATAGTTTTTTGAGTTACAACTTCAGCAGAAATAACCAGTAGTGGTCAGGTAACTCACAGCTGAGTGATTAAGGTTGCCTCGTGTTGCCATGTTTCCTTCTGGATTTTTTTTTTCTAGTGCTTTTTGGTTTGGAGTTTTTGTTTGGGTTTTTTTTTTTTTTTTCACTTCTTCCTTTCTTTTTCTATTTCACTTGAAACGCAAATGTCACCAAGGAATATAAGTGAGCACAAAAGTTCTTTTCCAGTTTTCAGTTTTACCTTGTTTTCCAGATTTCTTCCCCAGCTTCCTTCTTTACAAATCAGAAATATAGAACAAAATTTAAAAAGAAAAAGAAGAAAAATAAAGCACAAAACCCAAAACACATTTTTTCAGCTTTTTCATCTGAACTAATTTAACTGCAACATGTTTTAATGATACAAAGTTTTAAAAGTAAAAATATTGAATGGTGACCTTTTTATTTATATTAAACAAGAAGGGTAGTATTTTGATAAATAATTGGATTCCTCAACAAGACATGCAACTCACCTTTAACAAGGAATTTTTCTGGATAAAAATAAGTTCTAATGTTCTAAAAAATTATTTTTTTATTATAAAGAAAAAAATAATTTATAAGTGGTATTATTTCCTATATTTGTTTAAGCATTTCACAGGCCCAGGAAACACAGAAAGATGTTTTCATATAATCAAAGTTTTGGCTGCTGTTCATTGTCACTGCTGATCACACACGCTACTCACTAATAGAAAATTGTAGTATCTGATCTTGCATTGACTGTATTCTGACTTTTCCTGTCTTATAAATATCACATACTGAATAACATAATCTAAAAATATTTAAATTGTCTCAAAGTAATAAAAAATTTCAAGGATACTAAAAATATTTCTAATATAAAGGTTGGAGAGTAGTTACATCGGTTTTAAAACATGAGGTATCCACTTCAGTTCAGCTCTGTTTGAGAAACTTGCGACTGTGCACTGCAAGTAGTTACTGACGCCACAAAGATCCAATCAAGCTGTAAGGTACTTGATGATTGCACTTAGCACTGATTGACTAAAACATACTAAATTTCATTTTAGGTAGATAATTTGGAGGTAACAGTCCAAACAGGACATTCTTGGTTTAGGTAAGATGATGACATTACATGAAAAAATGATTTTTCTAAGCCCTTATTAAGTCTACAGAAGATTAGACTACAACCTACCATTTTCTGGAAGTTCATCTCATACCTTTGCCATTAACCTGACTGTCATTATGTAGGGAATAATTTTTTTTTTTCCAGGAGGCTGCCGAATCTCTGAACATGTAGAAACTGACACTGTAATCTCATACAATTGTTTAATTTTTCTAGCTTTTATGATTCAGATAAAATCTCTAAAGCAGCAAAAATCTATGACAGGGTTCTTGAGAAAATATATGAAACTGGGAAAAAGAATCCCTTAAAAGAAGTCAATCATAAATTATAAGATTATACTTGTATTCATAGGAAAGCATCTTTCTGAAGTTTTAGGAAAGATTCAACCCTTTTATGCTCAACAACGCTACTTTATTTTTTTTTTTTCTCTTTTATCATGTAGCCAGATTTAAAAAGGCACTGCATGATGTTTTCCAGCCTTGGACTTGGAGCATCATAGTGATGACTAAGTGACTATTAAAATAATCTTCCCCTTTCAAATAACCAGAGTTCATATTAATGACCAATAGTCAAAGAAATAGACAAGATAGTTGCACATCTTTGCAGTGATCCCAGTAAATTTGTAGTGACTACATAACTAAAAACCTGTGAATATTAATGATATTATTATTAATAAATATTAATGGTTTTCAAGAGACAGTAATGTGATTAGCAGTGGGCCATTTTCAGTTTGCACTGCAGTTTTAAAAGTGCCTTTGGATAACAATCTGATGCTGAACTGACATGTTCTGCTAGAAGTAAAGATTTAAAGGACTTTTCAACATCTTTGTTTGCTCCCCTCCTATATTTACCCTTTTTTCCATGTCTCTTCTATTGCTTTCACTTTTAACTTTTCCATCTTAGCCAGGAAAATGGACTATAAGCTCAGTCAGCTCAAATCTCTATAGTCATTGTGACAGAAACATTCAATAGAAGGTAACAAATAGTATTTCATTATAATTAGGATTTGCCAATACTACAAACATGAACTGGACAGAATTTTATTAAAGTTCAGCTGTGTCCTGACCTGCTTGTGAGGTGATTGTAATTTGCAGTATAGACAGTTAGCCTCCTTTTATCTTTTTCCCTTTATAACCTTCTTGAGTACAGTAATGATAATGGGATCTGATTCTTTCCATTTTATTTTTATAAGGAGCTTGGAGGTGTACACCATGGAGAGCTGTTGAATTACTGTCACGTGACCCTCAAAAATCAGCAAGAACAAAGTACAGTAAATTTCATTTTTGACACTCAATTATAATCCATAATGTTACACTATATATTCAAATAAAGAGCTAGTTTAATATTAATTTTATTCTCATCTTATCAAGAAGGTTTCATATCTTGTTTGATCTGCATGCTAGCAAAATCAGTTGTTTCAGGCTTTTCTCAGTGATTTCTGTGAAGTTATTTACCAGACACATTTATCTGTATGTTTTCTTGCTCATATGGTACTTCATTTCCTTAAAATATTTTGCCTTATTTATTTCCAGGAAAAAAAAAAAAAAAAAGCAGAATGACAGACCCTAATGAAAATGGTTTATATCTCAGGCAACACAAAATGATATTCCATCTATGGATTTAAAAGAAAAAAATATATATAAAAAGTTAAAAACACTAAAACCAACATTTTGATTCTATCCTAAATAACTTTATAGCGGGGTCATTTTCTAACCCCACTGTGGGTGTGGATACCCGTAAAGGTAGAGAGCATTCAAAGTAAATCACTGTCTCTTGTTAACTCAATAATTACGGTGACTGTGTTCACAAACCTTGATGTATGTGCTGTTGCGTCTGTTTATGGTAACAGCACATCAAGCCAGGACCACCTAGAAAATGTGGGAATCTTATGGAACATCCAGTTAACAGTTTACTTCAAGTGTTCACCATTCAGAGTGAAAGTCCCTCATAACTGGTGTCCCTCAAGGGTCCATACTGGGACCAATGCTATTTAATATCTTTACCAGTTACATAGACTTTGGAATTGAGTACAACCACAGCAAGTCTGCAGATGACACTGAGATGAGTGGTGGAGCTTGAAGGAAGGGCCCATTTGAACCTCATGAGTTTCAACAAATACAAGTGCAAGGTCCTGCTCCTAGGTCAGGTCAACTCCAAGCATAAGTACAGTCCAGGGGATGAATGAATTGAAAGTAGTCGTGCAGAGAAGGACTTGGGGTACTGGTGGATGAAAAACCAGACATGAGATAGCAATGTGCATTTGAATTCCAAAAAGCCAACTGTGAGCATCTCCTAAAGGTCCAGACTTTCCTAGCTTGCTTTGGCTTTAGATCTCAGACTTTTCTGGAAGAGCATGACACTTTAGAAGAATCAGTTCTGTGAGTTTTCTTCCAGTTGCATGCACTAGATATCACTGTCTCTTAACTGAAATAGACAAGCTCTCTTGCTTTGCAGCCAAAACTCTCAAAGTTTGTAGTTTTCTCAGTTAAATTTTTACTTTGTAATCTGAAAATTTTTTTGCCTCTCCATGTCTTAGGTGCACCACTTTCACGAGTATTACAACTAATCATACAGAAAAAGAGTGTATTTTGAGATAAAATATTTTCTTATTAACGGCCAGAATTGATGCAATGCCGTAGCACCTTACAGGAGAAAACCTCACACAGTTGTGGTTTTGTGCCATTGGCAGCAGGTCAGACTGGCAATGATGAGCTGATAAACAAAATAATTTTTCTGGTTTGTTTTGTTCTTTGACTCCATTATCCAAGTCATGCTATCATACTAACCCTTGAATAGTTGGCTGCACCAACTTTAAAGACTTCTATCTGCTGCAGTGTCAGTTAGGCTTATTAACCCTTTGCACTGAAACCATCATCTCATGTCTGAAACACGGGGGATGACAGTCCTATATTATCAAGGAGAATTTACATGTTCCTTTAATTTCAGAGAAAAGTGTAGAACTTTTTTGCTATTTAGTGTTTTATGGACTTTAGAGAACTGTAACTTCCATGGCTCATATTCAGCTCAGTTGATGATTTCTTTATCAACAATTCATGCAGAGCCACTGTGTGGATGATTAGGGAGTTTTCTGAGCCAAACAAGTAAGGAGGAAATATTCTGGCAAAAAGTCAGCTCTTTCATAATCCATTAGAGAAAATAGAAAAATGTATCTGTCAGTTTCACATACTGTGCAATACATTTCATGCAGGTTTGAACATTATTATTTCTCATTCAGGAATTTGAAAATGAAGGTACAAAAAGTACCCCTCCCACTCCCCAGATATTCACAATTTAATTCAGTAAAATCATTTAAATGGCACATCATGTTGGGAAAAAAAATTGTTCCAATTAAGTAATTGTCAGAGTGTCATGAAGTTATATCCACAGACAATTGTTTTTATTAGATGAATTTCCAGAATAATACCTGTAAGTATCATCAAAAGTGTTTGAATGTTAGAAGAATGTTCTGTAATGAGGCTGACTATATAAAAGCTTTAGTATAAATAGGACTGTTGGAGAACTGTAAGCCCCACAGTGGAATGCATACAACATGAAAAGAGAGAAATTCTTTTAATTAGGTTTACCCCTCCATGTAAGAATGAGATCAAATGTAGCCATTCAGATCTTTCCATATGTACAGCAATTAACTTCATTCTTACAATATATAAAGGCTTATCAAACCAGCAGTATCATCCTGATAAAAAGAACTGGTACTTTATAAAAGAATGATGTTGTTACCCATATTGCATTTCAAGACTGTAACCCCCCATAAGCAAAATACCATTACCACAATTACTCTCACAGGAGGGGGTAACTTTTGAAACTGTGTAATGCTGAAGTAATAGCTGACTCCTGTGACAGCAATTAAATCTTAACAAACAGCTAGGGTTCCCTGTACAGTAGTGGACAGACCTTCACCTTCACAGCAGGGGTCTACTGTGTTTTGTGGTTTCTAATCTGCGAATATGAAGAAGATCTCAACCAGGAAGCATGGCTGTAATACATTTCTAAAATGCATAATAGATTTAATAGAAAATACACGTAAGCCACATTTTACTGACTGAAACAAAGTATTTTTTCTTGGAAAGTATATCCACTGAAAGCTACCAACAAACATTAAACACTACTAAATCACATAAATGCGCACATAAATTGGTAAGCAATCATGAAAAGAGCCATTTGGCAATGCAACAAATACGTGTCATAAATATCATAAAAATTAAAAAAAAAAAAAAAAATTTATAAAAGTATACGCTCTGGGTCTTGCCCAGATACTTTTATAAACATACCCTGTATAATATGGAATGTATAATGCATTCATCGTAATTTGGAAATAAGTCATTTTACTGGAAATGAAATACATGACTTTAAGAGTTTTACAAATACTTTAAAATTTCCTGCAGTTTAAACCTGTCACAATGAGTTTCTATAATAGGTTGCATTTTTTGATGTGCACTGGAATTTTTATTATAAATTGAGTGATGGGTACATGAAAGGGAATATAAAAGTCTACAGTTCTTTCCAGTACCTGACAAAAAATTAAAGTAAAATGAAATGAGCAGCTAGTATACACTGATAATGAAGAAAATAAATCTTTGAAGAATTACAGCATGGTAGTTGTTTTTTTAATTAACAACTTTTGGGGATTTGTTGGGGTTTTTTTGTAACTAGCATTCATACCATAAGGAGATCTATGGAGAATACAGAATACACTTATTCATGTTCTTTAAACTGTACTCCAGGAATAGTATTGCATAAATGGGTTTCCCATTAGCCTTTGCAAAATGTACCACACCTTTCAAGATGTGGGACTTCATGAAAACTGACTCTTTATGCTACACACAAACACACATTTCAGTGGAGAATCATGTCATCAGTGGCTATTATTTTCTATATTTCTATATTAAGTTTGAAATTAGAATATTTCTCAACCACAGCTGGTAATTCTCTGTCCTGGCAAGAATCTTGTCTAAACAGTGAAAGAATCAAGCTCATAAGAACAGTGGCTGCCTCTCCTTTTGTCGTCTTCACTACAAGGAAAACAGTTGAGGCAGAGGAACCTTGGTGATACCTTTTCAGACATAAAGTGCTGGGAAGGGGAAAGACGAATAGTCAGAATTATTGTTAGGGAAGAGGGGGAGTGAAAGAGTGCAAAAGACTCAAAGCTGAAGAAATACAGTGTGGGAAAGGTAGGAACTTAGGAATGGTTTTGATAAGACATGTTGAAGAATATCCAGAGCTATAGCAGAGGAAAAGACAGAAGAAATATTGAGAGAAGAAGAAATGGTGCCTCAGAAGAAGAAGCAAAGAAAACATTGCTATGATCATCTGTGAGAGCAGCTCTATGTTTTGGGCTGTTTGCTCTTTGTGAGTTCCTGAAAGACTGGCTCAGAGGACAGGGACAGTCCCTGGGAGCCAATTGAGTTTGTCTATTGGGAACAAAAGTTTTAGAGCCTGCAGTATGCAGCAGGGAAAGGAGAGAAGAAGGATTTTTCTCAGAGAAGCAGCAGGTACCCTGAAGGCTAGGACCAAGCAGCAAAGACCAATCTGGAACATGCTGAATTTGCTATAGTTCAGAAAATAATTAAGTTGCCAAAAACCACATCTGGAAGCAAAGACATCATGGAGAAGATTATGTATAAACACATCTTTATTTCTGTTTAGTCTGATTTAAATTGAAATTTCCCAATTTAAAAAAAAAATAAATTAATTACTTTTCTATAATAAAAGCACTTTTTTTTTCTGTTTAACTTTTCTGGTCTTAATTGGAGACTCATTACAGGATCTCTGCATCAAAGGTCTGATGACTCAGGGTGCAGTATCTTTTTGAAAGACACTGAATTTACAGACACAAAGGGCAAATATCTGTGGGAAGAGGAGAGACAGGGTGGAACAGAAAAGCTATCTTTTTTGGAGACCTATGCTCTCACCTGGGAATTCTGCTTTAGATCGTATGTTGAATTCAAATGGATCCTTACATACAGTAAATTTGATTAAGTTCTCTGTTGGATTATTCTGGATTTACATTATTTTAATCTATGCTCTCCAATTACTGTGCTGAATTGATATGACCACAATTTTCTTTCAGTAAGATCTATCAAATGTAGTTGCCTAAGACATACCTGTTCATGACATACTTCAGGGCTTGATCCCCTGGGTCATCTGTCCACAGTAACCATTACTAACACAGCAGTAGATAGTTATATATCACAGTGCCATCTCAGCTTTTTGTCTTTTCTTGGTCTCAGGGTTATTATTGTAATAGTTCAGATAATTCCTTATGCAGTTGTTTGCTTTTAAAAAATTATGGCTATTACAGCTCAGAAACATTTATCCTAGCATGTTTCCTCTGTTCATATATTTGTTACAGCTAACATAGCACAGGGTAAAATAATGTTTTTTCTAACTATGGATTTATGAGCAAAAATGCTTGCAGTATTAATGGAAAGGATGTGCATAAATTCCCCTGTGCACTGATGGCATTGTATTTCCCAGAATGTATGTGTATTGCATGTCATTTGGTACTTAGTGTGCCTAGAATCCTCCCGGCCATTTCTTCAATACTTTAAAATCCAAGCCATTAAGGTACCATAATATGCACAGGAAGATGTTTCTGAAAAACTTTCACATAGTTACTGTTGCTAGGTAAATCACTCCCTTGACATCCATGTATTTAGATATGCTTCTCTTTCTTTGTCTCAGACCTGACACAATGACATGAATTTGGGGGCGGGGGTGAGGATAGATGCATGAAGCCAAAGAAGCTGCTGAACTGTGAGAATAAAAGAAAAAAAGTGAATTTCTTTAAGATATTTTAAATATATTTTCATCATATCTGGACAGAACTTCTTCTGACATTGTGTGGATATCTTATCAAGTGCAAGGATCAAGAACAACAGTTGCAGCTAAAAAGATATTTAAGCACAGGTCAGTTCTGGCACTACCTAATTGTTGAGCAATTGCACTCTCCACACTGAACTTGTCTTTTTCACTCCCAATGTACTTCTAATCAATACGTACATGTGTTTATGCACATCTGTATTTAGGCCAGTTTTGGATGATGTAAATAATGCAACGAATTATTTGTCCAGATCCTGAACATGAAAGCTTCAGTTTCAAAACTGAAACATGAGCATTGATTTCTGACTGTTGGGATTTATGGGATGAATACATAAGCTAGGTTAAGCAACAAAAAAGACAAAACATCGAAAAATCTGTGGGTGGTGAGTGAGAGAGGGAGCCTTCTTTTCCTACAGGGAAGAGCAGATGGAATTGACCTTTCGTATTCTACAACAGACAGCTAGACATTATCCTCAGATTCTTGGAATTAAACAGCCTTGCAGTAGCACACTAGTTCTAATGCAAATGTTCTGTAAAAGGGTAAAATCTAACCTATGTGAATGTTCAATGTATTTTTAACTGTACCAGTGATATATGTAATGGATAAGTTACCATTCACAGAATGCAAGATGTGCCTCACAGCTTCCATAGAAATTTCTTAGCCAACAGTTCCGTAAACAGTAGTAAAAAAAAAAAAAAATAAAATAAATAAAAAAATTGTGGAACTAATAGATAAAAAATGTTCTAGACCAGCCCACCATTTAAACAAGATTTTAATGGACACATGACAAGGCAGTTCACGTAATATCTCGCTTCTTTAATCAGTTTTTCGAATTTTTATCTGGAAACATTTGATCAACTTATTCTTGATCTGTAATCCAAAAATATTAAGCTCAGAAGGAAGAATATATGTTGAAATTTCTGATTTTCAGAGTCAAAAAAATTACTGGTAAACAGGATTCTTTATGTCACTGTGTCACTGACCAATAATTCCTGAAGTGGAAGAAGGCTCAGACAAGATGGACAAGGAGGATGCGTCCATGAAGCTCAGGGAATAGTGCAGTGTGACTGACCACTGCAGTTGCAGAGAAGCTGACTGTATCTCAACATAATGGGGACCAGAGGGTGGCCTTTGTTTTAGATAAACAGCTATCAACAGTTCAGTGGTGTAAATGATTCTGAGGAAATCAGGAAATCACTAAAGGACTCTGAATGTCTCCTTGAGTTAGGCAGATCAGCACAGGGGAAGTGAATATCTGGTTCAGCCCAACACAGACTATAAAAACCAATTACCTAACAAAAGTATTTCAAAGAGAGCAATAGGCATGAGCTGGCTTTTTCCTTCCCAGCATGATCATGAGCATATTACAGAGACCAGCAATTGGGACCACACTGGTATTGTGATTGAACTATGTAATGCAATTGCATTTTTTTGCCAAGTGCAACTTACAATTGTATTATGGTTTCAGTATATTTTGTATCATCATCCTGCTAAATCATAAATCCCGTGTAACATCAACTGTCTTCAACTAAATGTGATATTCAACATTACACCCTCCACTCATATCTAAGTTAACCTGGTCAGGGAGTATTGGACTCTGACACACTGATTTCCTTCCTATTAAGCAATGTATTTCCCTATGTTCATGTTCCATTTGAGAAGTTTAAATTATAGTTGTCACTAATAACATAAGTAATAGCATAAATGAGAAATCTTTATGCATGCACACACACACGTGCCACATAGCTAAATCTATGAACTAAAAATGCTAATTAGACATAAGTTACATACTTTAGCATTTTTCTTCATGCTCTTGCAAGATCACTTTTTAAGGGAATCAAAGCACTGCTGCCACAATTCTATTTTTCTTCTTTCTTAGTGTCCACATTTATCTTCACAAGCTGTCCATCTACAACTTAAAATTAAGAAACTTTTTGATGTCGGTACCTGGATCACTATTCTTCTTTATTTCTCTGATAGGAGTAATGTCTCAATTTGGGGATATTAAGGGTTTTTTAGCCTTACTGATTAAAGACATTGTAACCTTCCCAACCTGAATCTTTTAAGATCATATCCACTGCCAAAATAAAAGCTTAAAATTACATGGGGAAAAAAAAGCCCAACTGAGTAACTCAAATGCCTGTTAATTTCAAAGTGGTTTGAAAAATGCTACTATCTTATATGGAACATAAAATATTTATTGATATTTGAAAAAAAACTAGAAGGGAAGAATATTCTCAGGTTAACCCTGCAACGTTTTAGGCAGCGCATGATAACATGCTACAAATAAGAAACATTCCTCTAAATAAAAGTAGAAAATACAATCTGAAGCTTGTAAATCTTTTTAAGATCTTCTAATATCCACAAGCATACCAACAAAAGTGGTTGGGCCCTTTCCTCCCCAGCCCATCTCCCACCCTGCCCTTTCCTAAGTCCTTTTGTTTGCTATTACTGAAGGGCGAGCAATTCTGGATTTGAATGGAGCAGGGGACAAGCTCCTGATAACCCTGTAGGTGTTCAGGCAGGAAACAGCCCTAGAAAGCTCTCCTTGGGCCACTGAGTGACACCTCTGGGAACCTCAGTGCAGAGCAGGGGCCAGTGGTACCTGCTGCTTCCCTTCTGTGTGGGCATGCAAGGGGAAGCTGGGCTCGCAGCTGGGCAATACCAGGCAATAGGATCCTGGGGGATGGCTTGGAAAAGGAAGCTGGTGATCACTCACCATAAGCATGAGAGCTGCTAGTTGTCAGGGATCATCAGGAGATAGCCATAAACTCTACTAGTTTAGATTTTTTTCCACTGTGTATGTTCTTAATGCATTAGTAAAGCATGCAGTGTCCAGATATATTCTTCACTGAGGGGTGCCAATTGTCATTTAAGCTAATTAGAGAATATGATACTTTGGTGTGGCAACTCTGTAAACCAGCAAATGTTACCACTTGTTCCAACAAGCAATAAAAAGGAAGTCTTCACCTCTGGCAAATGAGAATCACAGAGAGAGGTCTCCAGACTTTGAAAATCCGATGTTATTATCTATACATGGGATTAATAAACTTTAAAATGGACCTTAATTTAGAAGACAGGACCCCAGAGTATTTCACTTCTTTGCTGAACACTTTAATGTATTCTTAATAACAGCAAACTAGAGAAAGAAATATAGTGGTATCATACAAATTGTCCACTTAATATTTGTAGCTACTTAGCAGACTTCATTAGGAGCACAAATAATAGCTTTATATTACAGAAAGCACACTTCAATTTACATAGCAGGAAGTAGTAAAAGAAATAGAATGAATAGAAAATAAAGCCATGTCTGCAGAGACTGCTAATTCTCCATCGTTCAAGACCTTTGGAAAGAGATTGGATAGCAGTACCAATCAAGAATTTTCTAGGCACAGCTGACCCTGCTTTAAGATAAAGGAATGAAATACGAGACCTCATTTATAGTGTTTCAACGAACAGTCAGCTTTCATGAACTATAATATGGATTTTTCCAACAACAGAACAGCAGCACATGAAAGGGTAAAAGCTGGGTTAATTTGAATGACATGTGCCAATGAGGAGAGGTAACACCATTTGGCTTTTAAAAAGTAGTTCAGCAATAATGATTCATAATGCTTTTGAATTTATGTAACACCTTTCATCTCAGAGCACTTTGCACATAATTCAGTGCATCACTGGAAAGGAGCCTCTTCAGAACTGGCCTGTGACAAGAACAGCAAAAGCAACAAAAAAAAAATATAGTTTTTTTCTTTACTTTGAACCATACATAGTTTTAAAAGGAAAACAGAAAACATAAAGCAATGAAGATATTCATGAATGCCTACACTAGCTGTGTACCTCTGTAACAAAACTGAGTTTTAGGAAATTTTTCACTGCAGATGCCAAATTGGTTGTCTATTTATTTATGAGTTTACAAAGAGCTTTCCACAAAACCACAAACAGAATTTCAGCAAAAGCAAGGATACTTCTTAGGAAAAAACATGTTAAATAGGCAGTAAAAGTTCTGCATTGCTGAAGTGGAAGAAAGAATCAACATGCAGTTCTGGTGTCCTCAACATAAAAAGGACATGGAACTGTTGGAACAAGTCCAGAGGAGGGCCACGAGGATGATCAGGGGACTGGAGTACCTCCCGTATGAAGATAGGCTGAGGAAGTTGGGGCTGTTCAGCCTGGAGAAGAGAAGGCTGCATGGAGACCTCATAGCAGCCTTCCAGTATCTGAAGGGGGGCTATAGGGATGCTGGGGAGGGACTCTTCATCAGGGACTGTAGTGATAGGACAAGGGGTAATGGGTTAAAACTTAAACAGGGGAAGTTTAGATTGGATATAAGGAGGAAATTCTTTCCTGTGAGGGTGTTGAGGCACTGGAATGGGTTGCCCAGGGAGGTTGTGAATGCTCCATCCCTGGCGGCGTTCAGGGCCAGGTTGGATGAAGCCTTAGCTGGCATGGTTTAGTGTGAGGTGTCCCTGCCCATGGCAGGGGGGTTGGAACTAAGGTCCTTTTCAACCCTAACTATTCTATGATTCTATGATTTGAGTAGCACACAAGAGAAACTGAGTAGAATATGCTGTGAGAAGAAAAGCTGTTAAGTATTTTTGACATATTTGACAATACCAGTCCTTATCATTTCTCCTTGAACAGGATACTTCTAACTGGGATTTAAAAGGGAGATTTTTGAGATCAGAAAAGGAAGATGGCATTACAGAAACCATGAACTAATGAAAATATTATCCATTAAATAATAAGCAGGAATAAATAATCAAGTTTGAATTTTAAATGCATTTTAAGGAAACGAACAGGTTCCATCAGAAATCTCATTCGCAGGGTGCTTCACTGCGATATTTTCACTAACCTAGAACTTAAGATCCATTTGAGAAAGCTTTATTTTTTTTCTTTCCTGAGACATTATACATCTGATTATTTCTTTAGTCTGTCCTATTGTCAAACTGCCCTATATATTTTCCCTTTCTTTGTGAATTTATGCCCCCCCCCCCCCCCAAGAAATTTATTACTTTTTCAATCTGTAAAATCTTAATCTTGGTTGTGTTTTGGACAATATGAAACTCTAAGGAATAATGATTCTTACTGTGTAAAACAGCTTTGCCACCAGTCACACATAAAAATAAAAGTATAATATTTCCGGAATACTTCATTTTCCTAATTTCCAAAAATTCCTCAAATTGTTGTCCTTCCATTTGCCCATTGAATGCTGAATGCATGTGCAACTACATAGTGAAAAGTATCTGTGGAGGTTTCAGGTTTTTCAGTGGGAAAGGGTAATTCCCTGAGCAGTGGAGTAAAATAATCTGTTCCTTTCACAATTTACTTTCATCTACTTTACATTTTCAAAGCACTGTAGAGTCAATTGATGGTTATCAGCGTTTTTGTGGGAAAAGCTACTGCTGTTATTACAGCTTTACAGAAACACAGAAATGGTGACTAATCGATAGGATTTACTCCACTGACAGTTTTTTGTCTTTGTATTTAATTACAGGAGTGGTGACTTTGATTCTCTTCTAAAGAGAATTTTACCTAGGATAAACGAAAGAATTTTTGTGCACCTCAGGTGATTTTGTCATCAGACATTATATGAAATCAAATCTAGCATATTTCCATAGAGATGACCTTAATCCTCTGGCTAAAATGGCAATGCAAGTAGAAGATACTGTACATAAATGTGCAAATAATGACCATACTTATTTCCACTTTCTTGGAAAGTTTGTTTTGGGATTAGGAATTTGGCTGTATAATCCTGTCTTATAAAAGAGAATAAAAATAGCAGTTTTGGCAGCAATTTCAGAGGATATGTGTTCTAACTTGTCCAGATTTCTATTGGAGAAGTTTGTGAAGTTGTTTTAGGCTAATTTGGTTTTATTACATGTACCGGTTGTTTGGGGGAGGTTGTTTTGTTAGTGGTAGTTTAGTTTGGTTTGGGTTTTTTTCCCCACAAACACTATATCCATGCCTTAACATGCACCCATACTTTTCATTTTAATAATTTATTAAAAAAAACTCTTATTAATGACAAGATTATTCCCCCCACACACATTTTTGCCTCAGCTAAATTTCTACAGAATACATGGGGGTTTTTTGCAAGAGCTGCTGATTTCCTTTGGAAATTTTGTGGCTTGTTTTTCTTCTTTTTATTAGTCAGCTGTGTTTTTACTACTCTTTCTTGATATTCTTCTGATAAAAACTGTCTCAAAATCACTTACAAAGCACTTGGAAACCTTTGTAGACTTCTGTTCAGTGTCATGTGGTGCTCTGAATTTAAGGAGGACCCGGGTAATTATAGACCAGTCAGCCTTACCTCCATCCCTGGAAAGGTGATGGAACAACTTATTCTTGACTCCATCACTAGGCATATCAAGGATGAGGGGGTCATTAAGAGCAGCCAACATGGTTTTATGAGGGGGAAGTCATGTATGACCAACCTTATAGCCTTCTATGAGGAAGTGACTAGGTGGAGGGATGATGGTAGAGCGGTAGATGTAGTTTTTCTTGATTTCAGTAAGGCATTTGATACTGTCTCCCACAGCATCCTCATAGATAAGCTAAGGAAGTGTGGGCTTGATGATCAAGTAGTGAGGTGGATCGAGAACTGGTTGAAAGGAAGAAGGCAGAGAGTTGTGGTCAATGGCGCAGAATCTAGCTGGAGGTCTGTGACTAGTGGAGTTCCTCAGGGGTCGGTGCTGGGACCGGTGCTGTTTAATATTTTCATCAATGACCTGGATGAGGGAACTGAGTGCACCATCAGCAAGTTTGCTGATGACACAAAACTGGGAGGAGTGGCTGACACACCAGAGGACTGTGCTGCCATTCAGCGAGACCTGGACAGGCTGGAGAGTTGGGCGGGGAGAAACTTGATGAAATTTAACAAGGGCAAGTGTAGAGTCTTGCGTCTGGGGAAGAACAACCCCATGTACCAGTACAGGTTGGGGGTTGACCTGCTGGAAAGTAGCGAAGGGGAAAGGGACCTGGGGGTCCTGGTGGATAGGAGGATGACCATGAGCCAGCAGTGTGCTCTTGTGGCCAAGAAGGCAAATGGCATCTTAGGGTGCATTAGAAAGGGAGTGGTTAGTAGGTCAAGAGAGGTTCTCCTCCCCCTCTACTCAGCCTTGGTGAGGCCGCATCTGGAATATTGCGTCCAGTTCTGGGCCCCTCTATTCAAGAAGGACAGGGAATTGCTTGAAGGAGTCCAGCGCAGAGCCACAAAGATGATTAAGGGAGTGGAACATCTCCCTTATGAGGAGAGGCTGAGGGAGCTGGGTCTCTTTAGCTTGCAAAAGAGGAGACTGAGGGGTGACCTCATCAATGTTTACAAATATGTAAAGGGTAGGTGTCAGGATGATGGAGCTAGGCTTTTTTCAGTGATATCCAGTGATAGGACAAGGGGCAATGGGTGTAAACTGGAACATAGGAAGTTCCACGTTAACATCAGGAAGAACTTCTTTACTGTAAGAGTGACAGAGCACTGGAACAGGTTGCCCAGGGGGGTTGTGGAGTCTCCTACACTGGAGATATTCAAGGCCCGCCTGGACAAGTTCCTGTGTGATGTACTGTAGGTTACCCTGCTCTTGGGGGGGGGTTGGACTAGATGATCTTTTGAGGTCCCTTCCAACCCTTGGGATTCTGGGATTCTGTGATTCTGTGATCCTTTGAATATTTAGTAATAATCATGACAATGTTACCATTCCACTAACTGTGGGGGTTTGAATCTGTTTGTCTTGTGAAGTATAAAATGTATATTTCATGTGCATCTTGGAAAAGCTGAGGATTTCCTTAGGCAGAGTATTAAAACAGTATAGGACATATCACATCACTTTCCTTACCTTGGACAAAAAAAAAAAAAAAAAATAGACCATACTGGGGTCCTTAACATTTATCAGATGCTGCTTTTTTACATGCCAAGTGAGCTGTATATTCTTCAAGGATGGTTAAAAATGGCAGAACTGTGAATAGACTTTACCACTATATAAGCCCATCTTCTAGTGACTACTTTCTCTGATTAAAGCTAGTGGGAGTTTTGAGTGAGGGAGGGTTGCAGGGTCAGGTTGACAGCATTATCAAAACATTGAAGAGAGAAGAATGGAAGTACTTAATGACGCAAAGACTTCTGTGGATACTCTGTCATCATTGTGTTCTTTAGTGAAATATATTCTCTGTCAGCCATCAGGCTCTTTGTAAGTACACATGAGCTGGGAAAAACTATTATTTGTGTGCTTTTTGGTGGTGTCTGGCCGCAGTCAGGTCAGAGTGTTTCCTTTAGCAATGTGCTAGACACTTCAAATCACGGAATTATTTAGGTTGGAAAAGAAGGTGGAGATCATTGTGTCCAACTATAAACCTATCACTGCCAATAAACCGTGTTTCTAAGCACACATCTTTTAAATATCCCCAGGCATGGTGACTCAACCACTTCCCTGGGCAGCCTGTTCCAATGCTTGACAATCGTTTTGGTAAATAAATTTTTCAAAATATACAACCTAAATCACCCTTGGTGCAACTTTAGTCCTTTTCCTGTTGTTCTATTGCTTTTTACTTGGGAGAGGAGACCAACCCCCACCTCACTACAACCTCCTTTCAGGTAGTTGTAGAGAGCTATAAAGTCTTCCCTGAGCCTCCTTTTCTCCAGGCTAAACAAGCACAGTTCCCTCAGCCACACCTCATAAGGCTTGTTCTGTGGACCCTTTAACAGCTTTGCTACCCTTTTCTGGACCTGCTCCAGCACCTTTATGTCTTTCTTGTAGTCAGAGGTCCAGAACTGAAGGCAGGATTCGAGGTGTGGCCTCCCCAGTGCCAAATACAATGTGACAACCACTTCCCTAATCCTTCTGGCCACACTCTTTCTCATACAAGCCAGGATGCCATTGGCCTTCTAGGCTAACCGGGCGCACTGCCAGCTCATATTCAACTGGCTGTTTACCCTGGAGGTAGAGGAGCTGAGCCATTACCCCACCCTTGTCTTTCAGAACAGTGGGCTACCTGAGGAGGAAAGCATGTTTAGAAAAGCATGTTTTCTAAAGCCTATAATTTTAAGTTAAATCTGGTCAATTAAGAATTAAATCCAGATAAACCTCCTGAAGTAATTTTGTCTTGCTGATTTTTTGATAGCTAATCTGAGTATGGAGCTTGCAGTCCTAACCTGGAATGTCTGGAGCTGTCCAAACAGAGCAAACAGCCTACGTGCCTTCCTCATCAGGTACTCTGCAGAGGTGTCAGAGGACAAATATTGTGTCCTTGATAGTATTAGACGGCTTTCTTATTTTCTGTTCCTCAAGGTTTGACTTTATTTCATGTCCTGATGAACACTTACATATAAAAAGTTTGAAACGGGTACATCAGAGGATGAAAATATAGTCCTACATTGATCTCTATTTTAGCAATCCACCAAAACTGTCACCCTTATTTTAATGTGTATCTGAAGTTTTAGTGAGGTGCAAGGGAGCAAACTAATTTGTGACAGCTCAAGGCGATGTTGGTTAGATGTGGAAAAACAGTTACCGAACTGAGATAAAGATGCCATTATCCGCACTAGTATTTTCGGTTATACAACATAGATGATTTGCAGTTGGCACAGACCTGTTTCCCATAGGAAACTAAAACTGCAGCACACTACTAGATTGTACTCATCAGAAGACCAGAGCAATCAGCAGTCTCCTGTTTCCTTTTGAGTAGGGAAAAAAAAAACCACCAGTACAGTCAGAAGGTTGGGATGAAATAAATGTTGTTACTGTATACATCCTTGTCATAGCTGAGAAGCTCAGCTTCCAGAACACAAAGTTCTGTCAGTTTTAGCAATGCCCATGCTGTTGTAGCTATGCCCTCTAGAATGTTTTACTGTGCTGTGAATCAGTTGTACTGACAACACTTATTTGTGTTTATTTACACTAATCAGCCTCACTTAGCATTTAAAGCAGAATAGTTCAAGCATGTTCATAAAGTATAGCTTTGCTGTTGAGGCAGTTATTGCTGTCTCATAAATTTTCACTTAACTGACTGTACTTTCGGAAATTTATTTTCTGCAATGGTCTTATTACTGATGCAATATAATTTTGGGTTTAAGTTTATGCATATTTTAAAAATGGCACTATTATGTCTCATGATATTGACAAAACATCTTATTTCCCTGTATTCTGCCTTTCCTTGTATTCTGTCTCAATGTAAGCCAGGAGTGGGCACAGAACACTGCTCTGTTTTGTTCATATAGTGGAGAACCGTTAAATATGCTCTTCATGTATGAAGGCTGAAACTGTTACCAGCATTTCTAGGGACACTGAACAGCTTTCCTGACTGTATCCTGATCTGTGTATCCAGAGCAGTTGAGCTCTTTGGAGGGTAGGCATGTTTTCTAATGATAGTTTCTATCTGTTTGAAGTCAAAGTTTCACTATTTTTTCTGAACCTTTGTGCTTCAGGACATTTTTCATTAATGTAATATATTTTGGTTTAGGATTTGGGGTTTTTTTGCAATTTTCAAGATCTCCTTTTTTCATTTTTTTTAGCAAGGGAGAAGAAAACAAAAACTGATGGATTAAATGTAAATAAATACACTGCAAATTAAAAAGAAAAAGAAAAGAGAAAAAAAAAAAAAGGATGGGATGCATTCCCTGAATTGAGAAAAAATCTCTATATAAAATTTTAAGAATGTATGAGGGTGCAGCGAGCTTCCTAGCAATGAAAAAAAAAAAAGAAACAAATAACAAAACCCAAAACCAAAAATCCCAAAATTAGTATTTCAGAACTTTGTGTTCTTTTCGTCATACAAGAAAATTCTAAAAAGTAGCAACAATTGTTTCAAATATTCATAGGATAAAATGATTTACAGCTGATTTGTAAGTTTTGAACTTACTGCAGAGAAACTTGCATGGATGCTTTTAACATTAGGTCTGGATAACTGCCTGATGAAAAAACTTTTATTTAATGAAAACCTCAATGGAGTTTCAATGGGAAGCTTTTCTTTATTCACATGTGACTAAGATCTTTCCATAAAGTGTGATATAATCTGCCTTCAGTACATTGCTCTCCATTAATAACACTTTGATGACTATTTGTGTCTTTCCACAATTTTTCTGCAGAACTCTTTCATAAGAAATAGGCATCCAATGCTGTGAATTTTTATAGATGTTTTTATCTTTCCTCAAATTTGTAAGGTTTTGGCAAGTATGTGACAGTTTGGGCTCTGACAGTTATGACAGTTTGAGACTAGCATCTGTTGAAGAGGTAACAAAGCAATTACTCCAACAATCCCAACAATATGTAAAATTTTATCTATAGATTTAAGTAGGCTACTGGTCATATTGACATCCATTGGCCTATTCAGAAGACTTCAATTGTACATGAACTTGGAAGACTTGCTATGCTGTCACTTAAAATTTTGAAGCCTGTCCTAGTACTTGGCAAGTTCTATATCAAGGTTTAAAATCACTAACGTGTTTCTTATTACATTTTGTCACTGCACTGTTAGAGATTGCTTTGTTTCTTTATCGTTAGAAGTGCTTAATGTGTGTTAAACTTTCTGTCACATAGACTCTGATATCCTACCTGATGTCACACTAGCCATATTGCCTAGTTACCAGTTACAAAGAAAAAAATTCAGAAAATTTAAAATTAAAAACCAAAACTACACCAACAAAAACCTCCTGCTGTTTGAAAAGACTTTTTCACTATTATCTCATTTTGGTAAGCAAAATGTCTGAAGAAATCTCTTTTTTTTAATAAAAAAAAGAAATCTGATTCATTTGATAGAAACTTACAAAAAATTATCAGTATATTATATACCCTGTGATCTGTTCTCTATTTAATCTTAAACTTCTTATATTTTACATTCTTAAGAAAATATGAAGGCATTTAATGAATATGGATTTATGCTGAGCTTAGTAAGTATCCATATTCTACACAGCAGAGGTAAGATAATTCTTTCTTTCAGGAGTTTATGATTTCCTATGCATGTGTAGGAATTTCCTACATCCTATAAAAAATTAATGGATCTTTGCCTTTAAAGAATGATCTTTAAAATAATCCCATTGAGATTAAGAATGTTAGGGATACTAGGAGAAAAAAACTACTTAGATATACATCAGTTTTGTTTCTACTTAAAATCAAATATGTTGTTTAACTGCGTGTTTTTCATTTCTTACTGTTTCTAAGCATTTTTTATTTTTTTTTATTCAGCACCCCTTGACAGTCAAAATGTGATAAATGTGCGATGGTTTCCTGTTACGCACAATAGACATTCAGAGTTTTGTTCAGGGGTTTGTTTACCCATAAAGTCAGGGAGTGTTTAACCATGTTAGCTTCTACATATTTATCATACAGTTTAGTTCATATGGAAATGGGAACTCTTATGACATCAAACTAGGCCTTTAGTTCTCTAGAAATAGCAATTTGGTTTTCTGTGTAGGCTACTATTTCCCTAATTTTGTCATAATCCCATAAATAGGGATTCCCACTAAGACACCAGGTCTATGTACATTGCTTTAAAAGCAATAGTGTTTGTTTTAAGAAGCCTTTCTTTGTGATTGATGACAGTAGTAGAAAACTGCCCAGATAGGTGTATGTGAGAGACCCAGTCTGAGCGAAAAATAGTATTCCTGGATCTAATATTTTTTTGTTGATGACTGCTTAAAGTGTATATTGCAGAAGAGAAAGCACCTGTACTTTTAATGATAGTGAAATTACTGTCAAAACAGGGTTAGCAATCAGTCTTTACATTTTCTATTGTGTGAAGAAATTAAAAGACTACATGAAACATCAGACGATTTCCAAATCTGGGAGCACTCTGGGACAATACGTATCATGCCAGGCAAAAATCTGGTCAGTTGACTAGATCCATACGTAGACATGAGCATCAAGTTCAAAACATGACTTCTCAAGCCCTCTTCTTCTCTGTCATTTAACTTTCCTCGACAGTCAAGAGCATGCTTTTATTATACAGCATGATGTGGATAAGAGATCCTGAAACAAACACCAGAAAGCTGACTCTGGGGATGGAAGCAGCACAGCTTCATCAGTGTGGGCTGAATAAAACTATTCTTCTTTTGGATGTGAGCTCCTTACTTCATGCAGTCCTGCACTGTGTAAGTAAATATGAATTTGTTTTATAATACCGGACTGCATTGCCAAAACATACTTGAAGTATCATCAGAAAAGATCCTTTAGATAATGTTATGCATATGTATAAATGGACAAACTCAT
This sequence comes from Lathamus discolor, assembly GCF_037157495.1. Lineage (NCBI taxonomy): Eukaryota > Metazoa > Chordata > Aves > Psittaciformes > Psittacidae > Lathamus > Lathamus discolor. The sequence continues at coordinate 84,993,281 of NC_088885.1, forward strand.
GACCTGCCTTGATGGCACCAAGCAGCTGTCACTTAATTGCTGCCAAGGACTTCACATGCTGGACTGCACTGCCTCTTATGTCCAGTCCCATGGTATTTTATTTGCAAACTCCCTGTGAAATTAGGCAACAGTGTGGAAGAAGTCACCATTTCTAGTCTAAGCAGCTTAATTCACCTCTGGGATCTTTCTTCAGCAACATATAGTGTTCAGTGGACATGAAAGTCTTAGACACAATCTGCACCATTTTCTGTTGCTCTTTGTGAGTTAGAATGATGTGTTCAGCTCCAAATCAAGCCAGGTTTTTTATATTTTTATGTTTCTATAACCAACTGGGATACTGAAACCTTCATTGTCACTCAGCTCAGTCTTTCACAATCATGTCATATGTCATTTCAGATTAATTCCTTGACAGACTAAGTGAAATTTTCTTCTAGTAGGTCTGTAACTTTCTGTTGTTTGACCCAAACAATATATGTGCAGTTAACAGTTCTGATACAAAGGTTCATGAAGTTGTTTTTATCTGGATTGTCTCCTGAATCAGTTTCAGTCATCACAATTAACCACTTCAGCCTATATCTTCTCTCCCTCTCCATCTTTCACCTGCTGCAGCCCTGGAAATGAAGCCCATGTTTCTTGCAGAGCGATTTACCTGAATCCAGTTTGTTGACTGGTTTGTTTTCCCATTTAACATTTAACACTTGGGGCTAAAGAGAAGATGGAAGTCAATTATTGCTTCTTGCAGTGTTTGAATATTTCATCTAATCCAGCAGGAAAAGTACCCACTCTCATCTGTACGTTAATTACAGTACAAATAAAATTTTAATTACCATAACCAGAAACATCATTTTTATTCTAAGAAGATCATGAGGTAACACCAAAAAGACCCCATGTAATACTGTAAGTGCCACCCTGTTGCATTGTAAAGCAACCCTAACAACATTAGCTACTGGGCATTTTTCAGGCTAGAAATATACTGTATTACGTAGGAATCAGTTAACTTTTAAGGGTTGCATCATTTCTCTGTCCAGCTTAGTCATTGCATAGACACCTCATCTCCCTCAATTTACAGCATTTTGACTGTGTACAGTTCACTTTTATGTTCTCCTTAGGGAAGGATGGTATCATCTCTAACTCAAACCCAAATAAGATTTCAGTCTGTTCAATCAGCAGTCAAAGAGATGAAGATAATTTACCTTAAATCAGACTTTATTATTTTTAGTGCTCTATTCTGAAATTAATTCTGAGTTATTCTTGCAGGCAACTAACATATAATATTAAAAAAAACGGAAAGAAACACACTATTTATTTTTTCAGAAAAGGAAGTTGATGATGAAAGCAAGTGACTACAGTTCAGTCTGAGATGCCCCCTGTCAACAGATTTATCTTCTAGCTTGAAGGTCAAATTATATTCCTTTATTGTGCCCAATAAGCAAGTTGCAAATCTCTTGGTAGTGTATTACAGGGGGTTTTTTGTTTTTTTTTTTTTGTGAATAACTGCTAACATGATTTAACAGAGAAATAAAGTTACCTCTGTTCTCTCCTCTATTAAATTCTTTTCTCACATACTAAATTAGAATGCACTTGTCTAAAACAAAAACATTTTCTAAAATTTACTCTTTCCCATGTGCGTCATGAATTACTGACTTCTGCTATTATGATAAGACTCAATGTATTTACTTCATTGGTATTAGGATATACAATGCAACAGTCATTGATTTAGTACTGTTTGAGATAAAATGACGTATTTTCTTATTTGGTCCTATAATTGTCTTAAGTATTCCAGTGTTAACTACATTAAATACGTTGACCTGAGTTTCAATTTTAGTAGTCATTCTATTGACATTTGTAAGATGCAGCTACTAATGTAAGAGCAGCACACCGGCTAATCTTTTCATATTTATTTTCTAATTGTGTGATAAAATAAAAACTTTATTTAGAACTGAATAAGCTGCCCAGAGTACTTTGTGCTTCAGTTTGCTACCCATCTGTTCTTTGGCAATAGAGGTATGAGTGTTATATGAGGCATACTTAGAAGTGTGCTATCAACACAGTGTGCTGAGAATTTTTTATGGAACTTGCTGAAACTTGAACTGCAGCTTACAGCTATCAGCTTACATAGAATCATAGAATAGTTAGGGTTGGAAAGGACCTTAAGATCATCTAGTTCCAACCTCCCTGACATGGGCAGGGACACCTCACACTAAACCATGTCACCCAAGGCTTCATCCAACCTGGCCCTGAACACCGCCAGGGATGGAGCATTCACAACCTCCCTGGGCAACACATTCCAGTGCCTCAACACCCTAACAGGAAAGAATTTTCTCCTTATATCCAATCTAAACTTCCCCTGTTTAAGTTTTAACCCATTACCCCCTGTCCTGTCACTGCAGTCCCTGATGAAGAGTCCCTCCCCCGCATACCTATAGGTCCCTTTCAGATACTAGAATGCTGCTATGAGGTCTCCATGCAGCCTTCTCTTCTCCAGGCTGAACAGCCCCAACTTCCTCAGCCTGTCTTCATATAGCGGGTGCTGCAGTCTCCTGATCATCCTCATGGCTCTCCTCTGGACTTGTTCCAGCAGTTCCATGTCCTTTTTATGTTGAGGACACCAGAACTGCACACAATACTCCAGGTGAGTTCTCACAAGAGCAGAGTAGAGGGGCAGGATCACCTCCTTGGACCTGCTGGTCACGCTCCTTTTGATGCAGCCCAGGATATGGTTGGCTTTCTGGGCTGCGAGTGCACACTGCCGCCTCATATTCATTTTCTCATCGACCAGCACCCCCAAGTACTTCTCCACAGGGCTGCTCTGAATCTCTTCTCTCCTCAACCTGTAGCTGTGCCTGGGATTGCTCCGACCCAGGTGTAGGACCTTGCACTTGTCATGGTTTAACTTCATAAGGTTGGTATCAGCCCACCTCACAAGCGTGTCAAGGTCCCTCTGGATGGCATCCCTTCCCTCCATCACTAAGGTGATAAGAATACCCTGTTCCACAAGCAGTAGAAATATTTTTGAAACTCGAGCATATCAGTCTGTGATCTTCTCAGTAAAGATGGTAGAATCAAAGAAGACATACCATATACTTTGTTGTATCAACATAAAATAAAAATGTCGTATTTCTGTCTGTCCTCATTCTAATTTTGACACCCCCCAAAAAAGTATTACTGAGAATTACATAAGCACAAATTGTCCTGATGACAACTGTGTACTATTTCCCTGTAGCAAAGTCTGAACTCATAAAAGCTTATGTACTCCAAATTGTTGGGTTAGAGTAAAACTAAACAAAAGAATAATTTAAATGTAAAAGCAAAAAAAGACAAAGCAGCAGATCAATAGACTAGGTTAGAATATGTATGTGTTTATTATTTATGTATGTGTAAATAGAAATAACTGATTCCACTTTAAAAATAAATAAAATTGTTTGGGTGATGGAAAAATTAGAAGATCTAGAGTGTAGAAGATGGCCCTGAAAACGGAGTGGAAATTCCCTGGAACAAAGAGTTGGAGCAATAAAATATAGAAAAGACTATAGGCAGTAGACAGCTATGGGAAAGTGGGTGAATTCTGGTGGCAAACACTAAAAGTGGGAAGTGTCATATCAGAAGCCATTGTGCAGGCTACCATTAAATACTGTCTGCTGCATTATACAGCTGAAGACTGTGAAGACTTGTTTAGATGATTTTAGGGGGTGGAGGTGAAACATCTCAACCACACAGACCAAGAGTTTTATTCTTACAGGGTATTATCTAGCACATGAATGATAAGGCACACACTATAGACATGGCTTAGTTAACTGTTAAAAGAGCAGCCTAGACCTGTGGAGAAACTGTGTATATGGGCAGAGTGCCTCTACAAGAAGAAAAGTACAATTAACACTTTACTAGCTAGTTTACAACTACTTGGATATTACTTTTGTATGTTTTAGTTCTGTGTTTCAAGAAATTATACTGCATTGAATTCACCTTGTACAAAGGAGGTATCTGAAGGACATCAATTAGTGAAATTTTTTATTTCTTGCCAAGATTCCAGCTATGAAAAAGAGTGCCATTATGTGCTCTGTGCTGGATTGTGCTGGTGTAATTTATTCATAATCATGTATATGTGAATACCTTCAGTCTGTGCTTTTTGTCCTGCCATTATCTGATTACTTGAGGTTCTTTTCCTGGTTACATTTTTCTCAAGCTTTTCAACCACAGATATTTAAGGGTAGTTAGGTACTTAATTGCTGTGGAAGATCTGTGAAATACCATTGTGATAGATATTAAATACAGTCTTCCTCAGTTTGGATTTTTCAAGCACTGTGGAGAAAGTTGAGCAGTCTGGGTCAGATTGATAGATATTTTTAAAGACAAGACTTAAAGGAAAAAGACACTATGCTAACTGAAGATGCAGAAGTTCCATACCCCTCCCTCCTATGATACTCAGGATCAAAAAGAACCATATAAATTTTGCTGCTCTTCATTTTAGAAATGCAGCTGTAAAAGTTTGATTTGCTTTTGTTATTTAATGGCTATACAAGACTTGTGATCATACAAGCATTGTACATTTTCAGGAAAGAAAAGAACATTTTGGTTTTATAGTCTGTCTTTTACTATAGTCTGTCGCTTGGAAATAGTGAGTTGTCCCTTACTGACATGTGCCCTTGATTATCACTCATCCCAATGCACAGACAACCTGTTAGAATTGTGCATTAATAGTACAGCATCTACAGAAGGATGTGACCAGGGTTTTAATGCATAATAAGCTTTTAAAAGTATCTATCTGTCTGATTTCAAATATAAACCTGAAAAGATATTAATGACCTTGCTCCTAACCTAGAATAAAGTGAGACATTCATTTGTTGCAAATTGTTACAGCTTCTTTGACTGTTTGGCACTAACCTGATTTACACATGAAAAGAGTCTGGCCCAGTGAAAGTAAATGTATTTCCTGCACCATTTTAGCTGTTTGTTCTTGTTTCATCCCTAATCCTGTGTTTGGATGACATGAAAAAGAAATGTGCAAATACTGTACACATGAGTTGGAGAAGATTGTTTACTTTGGCTTGCAGATTCCCTCCATCTCCCATGGGTGAATTATAACTCCCACTGAATTTTAACTCCCACTAAAGTATTTGAAAAGAAGGACAGGATATCTTTCAGAATTTAGCATGCAAATAAATGGAAGGTTCCCTTACTGGTGAAAGAATAATAACATCATAGCTAATTCTGAAGAGGCACATGATGCGTTCTGTTTTAATTCAAACACTGAATTGTCTACCTACATACCAAATATTTTCAGAGGTCTCCTGCTCACCATGTATCTGTGCAGAAGTTTGAAGGCTGTGCATTTTTGCATAATGAGCAAGTACTGTGTGTCTTATTCCATACGAAGAGGGTATATGCACCTGTACTATTAACAAAATCTCTTTTTTGATAGTAACAACATTAGTCTTCAGTTGTTTCCACGAAAAAAGCTGAATCGTGCTCCCTTGGATGTTTCCCTGTAGTTTCAAGGCCTCCTCAATGGAGCAGACTAACACAACAGTGAACACTTAATAGTAAGGACAGTGGCCTGGCCAGCAATAGATGTTGCTGCAAGAATGGCCAAGAGACAGCAAAGTGCTTCTCTGGGACTGTGGAGGAAAATGCAGTTAACAGGGAATGAAGCCTTTCCTTCTCTGTGTTGCAGTTCTGGTTTGCTGGTTTGGCTTTCTTTTTTTTTTTTTTTTTTTTTATTTGTTTTTCTGTGGGTGTCGTGGTTTAAACCCAGCTGGTAATTCAGTGCCACGCAGCCGTTCGCTCACTCCCCACCTTCCTTCCCCCACTCCCGGAGGGATGGAGAGGAGAAATGGAAGAATGTAAATCCCACGGGTTGAGATAAGAACAGACCAGTAACTAAGGTATAACACAAACCACTGCTGCTACCACCAGTAATAAGAATGATAAGGGAAATAACAAGGGGAGAGAATACAACTGCTCACCACCTGCCGACCGATACCCAGCCCGACCCCAGCAGTGATCTACCCCTTCCGGGTAACTGCCCCCAGTTTATATACTGGGCATGACGTGCTGTGGCATGGAATACCTCTTTGGTTAGTTTGGGTCAGGTGTCCTGTCTGTGCTTCCTTCTGGCTTCCCCTCCTCCCTGGCAGAGCATGAGACTCACAAAGTCCTTGGTCAGAGTAAACACAACTTAGCAACAACTAAAAACGTTGGCGTTATCAGCGCTGCTCCCAGGCTAAGAGTCAAAACCACAACACTGCACCAGCTACTAAGAAGGAGAAAAATGACTGCTACTGCTGAACCCAGGACAGTGGGGTGGAAGAAGGGACCAAGAGGGATGGTTACTCATTTGTCAAGCATGACAAGCACATTTCTGCTTCTGGAAGGAGATGTAGGGAAAGACAGAATATTTGGGAAAATGAAACAACAGCAGAGTCTGTTTGTGTGTTGGTAATGCAAGTGCCATTTTTTGTTTTGTTTTTTTCATCTGGAGGAAAATGACAGGGACTAAAATTTCCAAGAAAGACTATTAATTTTGAACTGTGGCAGAATCGTCCGGGACTTCCACAACAATCGTGGCCTCCAGCCTGTAGACTTTCTTACTTGGTGAAAGAACAGGGACATAATGAAGAAAAGGAGGTCAGCCATTTTTAACCAGAGGTGGATTCTCTCTCCTGCTACAGGATTCTCCTGCATGGAAAAGAACCCCCATTGAGTGCCATGTGGTGACTGGTGGCACTGGTGAAGCTGGCTGCTCCTGACCAGATAGGACAGTCAGGGCTGGTAGTGCCCTCAGGGCCATAATAGTCACAGTCGTGTTCTGTCTCATGTACACTTTTAATTAGGAGTGTATTTCATTGATAGAGATGGATTTTTTTTGAATCATCTGTGTAGTTCCTGACATTACATATGAATAAGGCATATTTCAAGCACTGTAAATAATTTACATACCAAAAGCCTCTAATTGGCCATAATTTCATCTCTTTTCACTATAAATCTAGAAATATTTAAATCTCTTCACCTTTGGAAGTGAGCTACATTAGGTCCCACACCAGCTTATAGACAGAAATTACTTCTGTGTGTTTCTTTGCAAAGCTCTCCACCAGCAAGGTGACTAATAGCTAAGTGGCCTTTGGCTAATGTCACTATGTACTCTGAACTTTTCAGAAGTATTTTGTTTGGTTGGCTTTTGGGTTTTCTCGTTCATTTGTTGTTGGGTTATTTTTTTGTGTTTTGGACTTCAGCTACATGGTTTTCATCTTATTATCTTAAGCAAGTCATAGACAACACATAGTGAAGCAATACATTTGTATGTAATGAAGGATGAAACGTTATGTGATTTTTTTCCTTCTGCTAGCACACTAATTCTTGTCTCACTTAATTCTAAATTGTAAATTATAATAGTGAGAGAGAATAAACATGAAAACAAATTACCAAGCAATACAATGGTTGTTTTCCTGTTTTGAGGCAAGATATTTTTCTAAAACATTTGTTGGAACTAAATCAGAAATTAAGGATTTGATAATGAAATTAATAGATTAAGTTCTGTTCCCTGTAAGCTGCAAGAGTAGACTAGATCAATCTGGATCACAACAACCACTTTGAGTATTAAAGGCTGTCACTGAAATTGAAAATTAATTGTATGCATTGTCATGCTAGTAATTAGAAAGATTGAAAAGGTTTTGTTACGTCTCCAGAATGTCTGGCAATTTACATTTATAGGTCATAGGATATCATTTGTCATGCTCAGTGAATGCCAAAACAGATTTTAGTGGGAATACTGATTTTGTGTTTTGACATTTGCCTTGGAAGAGGGGAAGGGAAGAGGTCACTTGCTTGATTTTATTTGTTCGTAGCCACCCAAACAGACTGATCGAACTTGGCTCAGTTGCCCGGTAAGTTCAACTGCTGTCTCCATGTGGCAAGACCCTGAGTTGGCCTAAGTTTTAGATTGGTCTGAGTAGACTTTTTTCCTTATACTAAAACCTGTAAAACAAATTTGTATTTTAACAAAAGCTAAAATAGCCCCAAAGTTTTACAAATAGACTAACTGGAATGATTTTGAATACTAATAAAAACAATTCCTTTTGTTCAGGCTTACTCTTTGTCAAGAACATCTGTAGGGTTTTTTTGTTGGGTTTTTTTTTTTCTTAGTACAACAAACTCTGAAGTCTCCTCTAAGCCTCCAGATAAAGTTTCTTCTTTTATTTTTGTCACCTCTGTTACTTGGTTGTGTTTCTGCTGCCACTTCCCCCAGCAGTCTCCAGGTGTACAGCTTGCTGAACCCTTGTTCCTGGGTTTCCCTACCCTGCAGTCAGGGAATTATATTTTGTCTTTTGTGTGAACATCCTCAATTTCAAGAGAAAGTGCAGTCTCCCAAGGTGATCTGCGTATTTCCCACCCTTTTAGCCACCGCTTTGCTGCTTCTTCTGGTTAAAATAGATGAGAGCGCTAGCAAGGATGAGTTGTCTGTTTTTAATGGATTGATAGATGAACCGCATACCCTGAATACCCCTTGACTTTGTACTGCAATTTAGCAACCTGCATTCTCTTTATAATTACATATTTTTGCAGTTGACATGTTTCAGATCACAAAGTCTAAAAATTGGCTTCTAAAACCACCTTGAATTTCCAAAATAAGGCATAACATTGTTTAAGCCTTATTTTTTGATAATGTTAGTGAATATTAATCTTTATGTTCAGTTTTCTAAATAAATTACATTTTCTGATATTAGTTTTCACATCACCATTGGATTAAAACACCAGTTTCAATAAAATAAAAATAATAAACTATTTTTCTCAATCTAGCAAGAAATAATAGATCATCTTTTAGCCAAGTACATTTTTAGTACTCAGGTAAATTTTCAGGCAACCCGCATTGCAACTTTCATTATGATTTGTGTTTGGTTTTTTTTGCCAAACTCACACATTCAAGATCAAAAAAAAAGTTTTTCCTCTCATATTATTTTATTATTATAGTACAGTGCTTTGGAATTTATGTATTTATGACTGTATTCTGTAATCAAAGCACAAAACTATTCCACACGTGTAGTAGAAGCACACTTCTAAGTTAAGCAAATAGACTCAACATTAATACAGTAAGACAATGTAACCCATAGTGATACATTTGTATACATTTTCACCACTGAACTGTGGAAGGATTTGCATGCAGTTTTGACTATGGAAAAAACATGTAAGATGACTGGAAGTTTTAAGGTCAAGTCTTAGACCCATATTTACTATGTTCTTAAACTTCACCTACCTGATGGGAATCTTCTGGGTTTTGTTTCCAGACAGAAACAGAGGAGACAGAAAGATCATAATTTCATAAAGTAGTATGTAAAGTGATGTTGCCATATTGGAGGGCAAGGGGGATACTAGACTTGCCTAAACATAGTTATGTTACACTTACATAGATAGCTATTCTATGTATGCATGCAGTAACTATGTGTAGTACGTTACTATACTTAAATAGTTAAACTGAGTACTTCCAGTGAAATACTCCTTCCAAAGTAGGTTATTGCTGCCAAACATAAAATCCTTTTGTAGGAGGGAAAGTATTTTCATGCTTGCTTTGCGTCGGGTTCTATGGAATATTTGACTCTTAAACAAGGCAAGAGAAGTCACACAAGGTGGATTAACAGCTTGTACTTCTACTTGTTTTTACAAAGAAATCAATGTACATTTCAACAAATTTATGTTTAGGCAGACAGATGAGGAAATATTAAGTTAAAAATCAGTAGGGAACACATTAATAGACAGACAAGTGGTAAAAATTGAATCAGCTTTCTGTCTGATAATCAATCACAGGATTTTGAAGCTAACAGCTACAGAGAGAGGTACCATTTCTGAATTGATCTTCTGAAATAGTAATGGTCCTTTGGAGTGTCTTCTGCAGCCTTCTCCTCTTCAGACATTCTCTTTTTGTGGCAACATTTTACACATGCAGACCCTGAGAAACTTTGTTATACCGTGCCAAAAGCTTTGATATGGCTATTGTACATCTCCTGTCTGACATTTTCAATATGGAAATTTCCATTTAGAAATTGGTTTAGTACATTGACCAAATAAACCTGTGCTTTAAAGTTAGTTAACATGATTCTTTGTAATGGGTATGGGAATTGTATCCAGAGGTAACTCTCAGAATCTAACTTCAGTGCAGACATACCATAAGAGATAATCTCTCTTTCAGTGATTGTGTGTAAAATGTGGAAACACAGCATGGGCTGGTGAGAATGAGGTAGCAGTAAAAGCAAGCAAATTACAATGCGATTACTGAAGTCTCAACTTACTCAGACGTGGTCTGCAGCACACCATGTGCTTGCTGTATGCTACTACACAGAGAAATTCATAAATATAAATACCACTGCTATTCATAGGGCGCATAAACACAAGACTTCGCAACCCTTTCAGGATGATTAAAACTTCTGTTTTAGGATAAACGCAAGAAGAAAATAAGTTTAACTACAGTGAGGTGGGTGGGAGGTTTGGGATTTTTTTTGTTGTTGTTGTTTGTTTGTTTCTGTTTGGGAATTTTTGTGAATTGAAATAATAAGAATTCTGTTTTATATTAGATTCAGATTTGGCTCTTTAAAATGTTTAAGCTGCTCTAAATTAATCTAAAAGATAAAAGCATCCACACCACCAGGGAAACCCTGTTAGAGGCATCAGATGCTCGACTTGCACATATTCTTCAAAAGCAATCAGCCTACTTCTAAAAAACACTTCTAAGATCTCTTCTGACCAAACTACTGTTTTCCTCCCCCGTCCTTCCCTTTTCCTCACAGGAGCTCGGTACAGGCAGCTTTTCTTCTTTTTTTTTTGCCAAGTATTTTCCTGTTCACAAACATGAAAAATGCACTATATGGATAACAAGCTGACTAACTGTTGCTTAGGTAAGCCCAGGCCTGATAATTTCTTAGTCTTTTGGTGGGTAGTGAGCATTATTGTTTGTGATTTCAGCCCAGTTCTCAATGAACCAAACATTGTCGCTTCTCCAACTGCCGTAGAGAAGTAAAGCTTAGAATAAAATTGTCAGGTAGAACATTCTGATACCTCAGATCTGTCCTGTATCGCAGAAAATATTTATTATGAACAGCTTATTAAATCATTTCAGTTGAAAACATAGCAAAATTCCAGTCTGCAGTATTTTTTATCTATAAAACCTCCTCTTACAAAGAAATACTATTACAGCTTATTTAATCGTATGAAACACTGTTTCTGTATAGCTTGTATCATAGACAAAACGGCAAGATGTGTGTTTGGGCACTGAGAAAAAAAAACAACACAGTAAGTTTTACAATGCGGTCCACATACATCTGACTGATGTGAAATGGTTGCAGGCATCTGTTTTTCAATCATGAGAAACGCACAGCTGTAATACAATTAACGGATAATCTTGTCTTTGAAAGTTTATTAAATTGTAGTATACTGGGTAATCCCTATTATTAATGATAATTCAATTTATTCCTAAGGCTAACTACACCAGATTAGCGATCAAACCATGCTTTCCATTCTCAGCAGTATGAGAAAATGTATTTTTCTGTTTCTAATCTGTTCACGCTGAATTAATTCTATAAATATATATATATCATTAAATCACAGTTGTTTGTAGTGTTTTTTTTTAAAAAGAATCTTTTTATAAATCGTGAAGAGAGCACTTGAAGAGAGGTCTTCTAGGAGGCTCCTTTGGGTGCTTATCAGTCTGATCTTTTGTCTAAAGATCTGTTCTCAAAATCATGCTATGATTTTAAAACCTTGGGCTTGATGATGTTTAAATTCATTTCAGTTCTCCTGAGCATCACTGGTTGCACTTGAAACGTAAGATTAATTTGGACCACATATGATTAATATCAAATAAACTAAAATAAACAAACAAAAAGGTCATCTTGTTTTCTAGAAAAGCTATCCCAAAATTTTTAGGAACTTTCCCTTAGCTTCTTCGACCTAAAAGTCCTAACTCTCACATATTTTCATATTAAACAACATCAGACTTGTGTATCACAGTTTTGATCCTTAAAGAGTCTGTAACAAATTCTTAGGACAGATGGGACACTCAAAAAGCAATAGTAAAAGCTGCATTGCAGGAACGCAATACTGGGGAGCAAGACATTTTACACCAGAGGTGTTTAGTTGCCTTTTGTGTTCTAATTGATATTTAACCATCTCTTATGTACAGGAATAAAACTGCTCAAATTGAGAGCACTTGAAATCCTGTTTTGTACTCTGCATTTTAGTAAACAATATTTTCATGCTAGCCAAAATAGAATCAACTGATTTTATGGATTCTATGTTTGTATTTGAATTTTTTTTTTTGTTAGGAAAAAGGAAAAAATATAATATTAAGTCATATTTCTTAAAATGTATTGTTCTTTCTATTTTTTAGTTTTATAAAAAAGGATAACCACAATTTTCAAGGGCTCTGACCAGTTGCCCAGGCTAATTTTGAAATCAATAGATTAAAAAATATCTAAAGAGAGAAAAGTCTAGGGTTATTATGCAATATCTTGATTTATATACTTGCAACTCAAAAAAATATTTTTGAAAACACAGCCGAAACTGATACTCTTTACAGGTAATTTCATTGTAAAGTTCTTTCAAAAGAAAGGAGGGTTTAGCTCCTTAATTTTGTAATTACAGATTTGCTCTTTACAGAAACACAACATTTTGGCAAAAGAAAGAAAATAAAATGAAATTCCATGATCCTTTAAGGAATTAATTCCAAATGCATAACCTTAATACCTGTTCAATTTATTTTTCTTTAGAATCCAAAGCATATTAAGACTGCAGCAAATTAATAGTTCACTGCTGAGACTTAGTAAACAACTTTGTTTTCATTTGTTTTGGTGAACTTCAGCACTGTGTAGACATTATTGTGAGGAGTGCGAAGATATGGACTGAATGTTCAGGAGCTCCCCCACAATGTTTTCACAGAATTAAGATGAGTTCCTTCTAAGTATTAACCATGTGAACTGTGACACTGTAGTCAGTAGGACTATTTGTTGCAGGATTAGTATGTGCATAGCACTGTGAGAGAACTTTACACTCTTCTAGGGCTTACCAATATATAAGTAAAACAGTAGCAATGGTTCACCAGCTTTCCACTTTAATATTAGTAATTTCTTCTCAGTAAGCAACTTGCTATTCCTGAAATCCTCATTAAAGTTCATTGCCATAGTTTTTACTATTGTCTACTTTGTACTTATGTATTTGTACATAGCTAGGCATATTAGGCTTACCTTTTAAGGTTTCTTAGAAACATTGCCTATAGCTTCCTGACATATGCCTAGAGTTAGGAACGCCTGTAAAGAAGCAGAAACAAAACACTTCCTGCTAGCATACTGTAACAGAGTAATGAGAACAAATACCAAGGAAATGAGTTTATTTCTGAATAGATTTGACAATGAAATTACACAACCTTTGATATTTTACTCATTTAAAATAAAGCAAACAAGGCTCCTTGAATGTGTGTTGTAATGACATTCTTTAAGGTGGTTTTGGAATATCATTTATAGCATATTTTTGTATTTTCAGCTTTATAGTTTCTTCTCTCTGTAAAGAACTGATTTCTTGAACTAAAGTTGGGACACACAAAGAGAAGAGTTTGCACATGTCAAGTGAATTGAAAAGGCTTTGTTAGCTGCATAAAAAATTGTCAAATACATGACCTAAACTGTATGAAATGAAAGCACAATATCAGTCTTAAATAGTATTATTAAAATAGATTTTCTCTGTATTACATCATTTGTGAATATTAATAATAAGGAAACCTTGTCAAGCTTGAGCCATAGTCCTAAGAAAATTTATATCAGAAGTATTTTAAGAATAATCAGAATTTCTCTTTTATTTTTTTTTTTCTGAGAGCAGGCCATTACTCCCTCTCTAATGCCAAAGCTAGAAACAATAAATCTAATACCTTCAATTGTCTTTTTTTAATCACTATATTACTTCAAGAATAAATGATCACTTGAGCTACCCGTGAAAAGTATGTCATCCTATTAGCATTCTATCACGTGTTGATTATAGTCTACTCCCTCTGTAATGCCAAACCTGCTTTCTTATGGAAGCTTAATTTAAAAAGCTTATCATTAGTTTTGTATTCTTATACCTTGGAAATTATATATTCTGTGATTTTCCTACATATAGTTTGCACCCTTCATGTACTAGTGATAAAAATTATATTTAGACCATATATATTCAAGTAGGTGTTAAAAAAAAAAGCTTAGGAGCCTGAGTGCCTGCTGAAAAAGTGTGCTGTTTTCTTCAGTTTGTGCCACAACCAACACATTTTGAAATTTTTATGTACACATAACTGCTGAATAATTTTTTTTATTCATATAAGTGTCCAAGCACACTTTTAAACCCCTTAATCACCTGTTTTATATTTCTTTTTATTTGATAAATATTTTTCATCACTTAATTGCATACATATTTTTTGTATGATGGGAGAAGGTGTAGCAGCAATTATGATGTAGAAAGTAATGCATGGCAAATTCAAATAAATCTGCATGGGGTAATATTCAGCTCTATGTCTGAACTAACATTACTTCATCCTCCAAGGGAAAACTGGTGACTGAAAGTAATCCTTCCACCCAGCGTCCTGAGGTATGTTACACTTTTTTGTTTCAAGGACTTGAGGTTTTTTCTTTTTTGACTCTCCCTTTCATTGATAATTGCTAGCTCCTTTTATATAAGCAGCAAGACCATGCAAAAATGTGACAGCAAACAGCAATGTAAAAACCCATCAGTAACAAAAAAAAAGCTACCTAGAACCAATCTTCAATGCAGAAGTTGGTTTGCAAAAAAAACTTGAAAACAAGAATCCCCTTAAATTAGATTTCTAGGCTGACTCATATATTTTAGATCTGAAGCACTTGAGAAAGATACCAGTAATGTGAGAAATCTGAGTTTTGGATCAGTTCTTATGTTTTGTTTCTTGCGTATCTTGGATGTCGAAGTACTCACTCTTTTCGGAAGGTACAAAACCATTGGAAATCATTAAAAGACTTAAACTCCAATGAAGCTAAGTTCTATAAGAGCGTCATGCTCATCAGGTATAATGAGTTGTCATGCCAGCTGACTCTCACAGTCTCATTATCAGTATTTTGGCTCCATTTGCCCACACTGCTTTTTTGCCTGTTCTCTATCCCTATAAACCGTGTCTCCTACTGTAAAAGTGTAACTCACACTTTTTTTTTTTTTTTCGCATCCCTTTGGTAGTGCTGTAGACATTCCTAGTGTGAAACAAATGAGTAAAATAGTGTCATCCTGGAGCAAAACCATAAAAGGCCTTGCTCTTTTTTTCAGATGTCTCCACATCACATTTCTTAAAACTACCAGAGGACACTAAAGATGTTCAACACAAATGCAATTTCACTGGAAAAATTGTAAGGTTACAGTGAGGCTGGTTTACTCACTGGAAATTTCTGTACACACATCTTGTGCTGTTTTCGCTGCTTCCTTTGCCCTTTGGTTTGCATGGCATTGTAGATGCCCCATTGAATATATTCAAACAAATTTCTTCCTTCCAGAAGCTGTATGGTTTCTGTTCGCCCTTGTTGCTTATCCCCACTTGATATCAGTGATGTCATGAAACACCATCTGTTGCCATGGCAATGATCAGTGGTGTGTGGCGTGAGCTGTGATGATTACAGGTCTGCACTGCTCCACTGTTTTTTCCAGTCAGTTCACAGAGACGTCTTTTGTTTCACAGTATACTCCAAGTTGTGTTATTAACACACGTAGCC
The DNA here is from genome assembly GCF_037157495.1 of Lathamus discolor. NCBI lineage: Eukaryota > Metazoa > Chordata > Aves > Psittaciformes > Psittacidae > Lathamus > Lathamus discolor. Next base: position 85,009,012 of record NC_088885.1, read on the forward strand.
AGTTTTGTACGTATCTAAGTGCCTGTTGCTGTAGAAAATACATTCCCCAAACGGCTTCCCTTATACCCTTTTGTATGCACTGCTTTAGGGAGCATTTACTCCTTTGAGTAACATTGCCTTAGAAGTGTGGAATATGGCATATGGAAGGGTTAATTTCTCATGTGAAATACTACTTAAGTCAATTCTTCTTCCAAGGCCTAGAGGCAAACAGGCCCAAGCAGAAAGAATTGGGCAACTTGTGACCAGATATTAAATGAGGGACAAGGTGCTGTACAGGGCACTTTCACTAACAAATGTTGTCACAGAATTTCTCTCTTTCTTTCATTGTTTTTTTTTTTTTTTGGTTTTTTGTTTTAAAGAACAAAGGCGGAGCTGTGATTTACAACCCACATCTGTGTTCTGAAAGAGACAATTTTCTGACGACATGTCTGCCCGTGGAGGAACTCATATTCAGCTGCTGGAGACACAGCCGCATCTCAGCCTATCTCATGTGGTATGTAGCAAAGATTTCCTTTTAAGCTTACTTAGTCACAGTTTGCATCTGTGTGGAAAATGGACAGAAAAGATCATTCTGCTTAATTTTGTGGTCAACAATGCCCCACACCAAGATGTAGCTATCAGCTCTCATGCATAATTTATTAAAATGAAATAAGCTCAACTAGGATTTATCTGCACTTTTGCATTGGGCTAGCAAATCCTTTTATCAATTTTTTCCAACTCATAGTAAAAGAAAACAAAATTTTCTGCTTGCCAAGTATTTACCTAGATTTCTCTCTCCAAACTTTATGACTATGTGTGTTGTATGTTGTTTTAAAAGTTTAGAGAAAAAAAGAATACAAATTTTCTATCCATTCCTCATCCTCCATTAAGTGTATAATTGAATTTTCCTTTCCATCCCTGACCCAACCCAAATCCTCATGAAAACCACTGAACAAAACCTGGGGAAGTGAGAAAAAAGGCAACTATTCTGCTGAGTGCTGCAGAGGGGCAATACTCCTGTACCTTGGCAACACTGTCAGGGAAAGGAACTGTTCATGACTTCATATAAATCCTTCCTTTCACAGCCATGGGGCTCTCAAACTATGTTTAGTTTAGCACATCATGTGACGCAAAACAGTGGATGCATAGAGCACAGGAGCTGTGGTCCTGGAACACATCTTCCAATTTTTGTTACAACCATAAGGTTGCAAAAAGCGAGTCTGTTCTCTTGATACCAAAGTACAGCAAATGAGGACAATGGAGTTAACTTCAGAAATGTTTTTCTTATCTGAATAGAAATTTGGCCCTGAATTAAAAGCTGCCCAGGAATGTTATAATGTTGCTAGTGCCTTTCTTTAAAGGAAAGCTGTTTTGATTGTTGCTTTTTTAATAAAAAAAAAGTGTTCTGTGCTCATGTTCTTTAGATAACACTTGAACATCTCTGAACCATGCTTTATCATTATGTTTTGCTCACGTATTCATATTACAGGCACCTAGGGGACTTCAAATATTTCAGAGATTTTCTTTTTCCCCAAAGAGAAATTTTAAATACATGGGAAAAATATAATGGAATAATCTACTCAAGGCTGTATAAACATTCCTAGCATAGTGTCTTAAAATACTAATTGATGAAAACATTTCGCATTAATTTCTTAATTCACCCTTTATAATCAAAATAGGTGGTTTTGGGAAAGAAACCCACTTTTTTAAAAAGCAAGTCAGCCAAGCAGTTCCTCTGTATTTTCTTTCCGTTTCAAAAAACCTACAAGAAGTCGTCATAAATATTTGATGAAATATGTCAATTAATTTGCTCAGTTTGAATTACAGTTCTAAAAAACAGCGTCAAAAGGAAGGATTTATTGCTCCTGTGCTGGAATCAAAGATACTTTTTGGTAGGAAGTGTTCTTTCTTTGATCTCTGAGAAAAGGGTTTACATTGAGATCACTCTACATTTTCAACTATATAATGGACTTTACACATATAATATATTCCTGATTTAACCACTGGCTCTTATTTTCTTCTCCAGTCTTTTGTTCCTTGACAGTATAGAGGTGAACAGCTATGAGAATTAGAAGTTTAGAAATAACTGTTTAGTATCTAAAAGAATTGAACTTTCTAAGCACTGGGTTTATTTTATTTTGGTAAGGAAGGTGAACTGGATTGTTTAATTCCACTAATTCCTTATTCTCCTAGACATGGACAAATGTCTGTTTCTGGTCTGCAGGTGAAAGCCTCTTTCTCTCATTTGTTTCTGTCTCCTTTATCTGTTGTTTTTCTAAAACTATAAATTAAAAAAAGGAAGAATAAAGAACATTCATACGTATCCTATGGTAAACTGTCCCCTTTTTTCTTAATTTCTGTTCTTCCTGAGTTTCAACAGTATATCAATGTGAAACATGTGCCTGCATAGAGAGAGAGCGAGCAAGCGAACAGCAGTATTTGTTCATGTTTGTCATGAATTAATTTGGGATTTTGACATAAATTTGTGCTAGTCATGTATATAAGAATGTTGATGCCTTAACACGTCAATTAATTTTGCAATAGGATTAAATCATAGAACCATCACTGATTATTTCCCTGTCTAAATGTTTGGCATTTAATCAATGAAATGAGAATGTACCAAAACCCAGAACCTTACGTAAATTAGACTGGTTCCTTCAACAGAATATTAAATTGCTGTTGTTATTTATCATATCCTGCTTATCTGACACAGTTCTGAAGAAGGGGTTGCATAACCTAAAGGCACATGATCTCAGTAACTGCCCCATGCAGGAACTGCTGGCATTGGTAGAGTCTGGGTCTGCTTTCCTGTGCTCCTCCCACAACTGCAGGGATAAATTTCTTCTGTTCTTACCACATTTCAGTTGCAATTCCAGTTATTTCTTCAACAGCCCCTCGCCACTAAGGAACCAAAAATATCTGTTTATTATGCTAACTTTCCGGGTGTAGGCTGATGGCAAGTTGAACTAGCAGGAAGGGGTAGCTTCCAAACAGTGGGTAATGTTCTTTTATTCAGGCCACTGATGTGAGGATCAGGTAAATACCTAACGACTTTCATGCACTTATACTGAGGCAAATGCTCATGAAAGAGCAGAAGAAGCATTATGCTTGTGCTCATTTTCTTCATTCTCTTAATACCATTTCAAGCAATTGATCATCCACTGGGAAAAAGAACATCTAGGAAATTTTCCATGTGTGTTGTTGCTATGAGTAGCTGGAGTCCTAAGTGTGGAGAAAATTACTGTAGCCTATTAGCATAACTAATACATAAACAATACTAAATATTTTGCATTTTAACAGGCATTTTGTCAAAGAGGATAAATGCACCTTTTGTTAAAATTGAGGCTGTCTCAGTAATAGTTGTGGCAAGACAGTGTTGCTGTTTGCATTCTGGTTAAGAAAGAATACTGTTCTTCTTTGGCATGGAGCAATTTATTACGTAAATATCACAGTGTTACTAGCCGCTACTAGTTTATATTGTAGCAACATTGAAGTGTCTAAGCATTATTACTATATGATCTACTTGCTTTTGAGAGGGGCAGATACTGTTCCAATGGTTTAAAAGATTTTAATTTCCATGTCAGAGCTTGCTGAATCCACAGGAGAGAAAGACTTGAAATGTATCATCCATTCTTCTAGTAATGATGCTTTATATCTTTCAAGTGAGCAAAAATGTTTAATGCAAATGGCTGTGTGCATGAAAGATACTATTGTATGGTGCACTTTGGATTTCCTCAGAGACCTGTATACTATAACTGGGTGCCTCAGGTGATGTTAACTTTTTGACTAAAGAATTGAAATTGCCTCCTGAAGAACAAAGGGTATCATTTCAGCAGATTTGTATATTTCAGTGAGTCTTTTCTAATATTTAAATTGTCAAGTTCATCTTTGTAACAAAAAAATTATTGCACTGTTGGGTTTTTTTGTTGTTGTTGTTTTTTATTTTGCATTTTCTTCTTCCTAGCTTTATATGCTGTTTACAAAGCCTGCTTGTCTTTCTCTCATGTAACTCAAGTAACTGATCCCTGCTCAAAGAAGTAATGAAATAACCTCTAGTTCTGGCAAAAATGATTGTGGTAAAATAAATAAAAATACTTATAAATGCCTACTTTCAGATATTTTGTATTCTACTTTTATTTTATAGAACTTCTGCAAGGTAGTACTTCGCAGTTATAAAACTAGCATATCCTGAAGACACACAGAAAACACCGTGCAAAACTGCAATTATATTGTATCGTAAATACATCTGATTGCAAAAGCAGGGTCTTCTATCTATACTTTTACTTCAGGGTCCCTTTCACCTTGTTATTTTTCACATTAGTCAGATTAATTCCAGCTATACTGCGGGATACACCAATAACCAGCTAGTTCTACCTCTCCTTGTTTTGAAATCAGTTTAGTAATTCCTTCTCTGCTTTGAAATCATCAAGAAAAATATAATTCTATTCTTTTTCATTTTTTCTTAGTTATAACCTTGTTCAACAAGGAATGACATGTTTCTTAATGCATTTAGAATGCCTCTGTAGAATGCATACTCTTAATACTTTATGTAGTTTTCCCACCACCAGGTACTAAGCAGCCTTAGATTCTAAATGCAAACAAAACTTAAGATGCAGGTTAAAAATTAGACAACTTTCCTGTGTCTAAGAAATGAGGCAATCAGCTTTATGGAGTAAGGGACAAATTTTAATCTAAGGAACTATGATATTTCCACCAGCTGGAATTTGCATATATTTTTTTTCTGTTCATTATTATCGAGAAAAAAAACCCAAGCAGACAAATAAAAAAACAAACAAAAGCAAAACAAAACAAACAAAAAATTGATTAAAATACCCATTGTTTGTTTTTTTGAGGCTTTTTTTTCTGGAACAATTCTATATGGATAATTGAAATTTGGTTATATAAAGCCTTTATTTAAGGGAAATAATTATTTTAAAAAGAAAAAAAGTGTTAAATATGCTTTGAGTTAAACGTGTGATTCAAAATATTTGGGGAGCTGATTGGGAACACACCATTTCAAGTTAGTTCAGTGAATTTGATTCTACTGTTTATCTCAATTATTTCTCATGGAAGATGTGAGTACTCAGATGCATTCTGTGCTTGGGTCATCACTCTAAGTTACGAATATATGATCTACCTATTTGGAGCAGTTAGGAGATCTGGGTTGAAATCCATGCCAAGACAGAGAAGTGAGGTTTATTTAAAGAATTTTGTGCTAGTTCAGAACGCTGCTTGCTCAGAAATATTTTGCTTCAATATTGAAAGTGTTGGAATAATAATTTTATATACAAAAGATTTTTTGCACACATTTTCACAAGCATATCCTAAAATACATACTAAAAGTTTAATTTTTCCTCCCCAATTCTCATCAGAATAACAATTTGCAATTTTGTTCACTATTATTTATTTCCAGTCCTGTTAGAGATACTTGTGATGCAAAAATAAGACACGATTTACAGTCTTCTTGTCCTAGCAGTAAATTACCTCAGGGGAAGCAAAGCTCCTACTTGTCTAAGCAGAAGAGTTGAACTTGGATGTTATCAATTCCAGCTCTACACTCTTGTTACAATACTAAAAATCTCTCTTTAGTAAACATTACTTCAAAGCAAAATTGACAATATATGGTAGAACCAATCCTATTAAAGCACTCACAAAGCAGAACAAAAACTGGTTCAGCTTTATTTGGCTTAAACCCTCCCATTAAAAAATAGAACAAATCAGTGTAAGAGATACAGCAGATATGGCCAAAATAGGTGTAAGGGAAAAGCTTTCTGCTTTTGGTATGTGACAATCTCCAGTAGCTTCTGTTTTTAGGACAGACTATAAATTGTAAAATACTTGTAAACAAATCTAAAAAGGTAATTTAGTAGCCTAGTTATGATAATTTCAAAGATGAAGAGGAGTAATAGATAGTTCTACAGCTAAGCAAACGTAACCAGATAAACGTCTGGGCTGTAAAGTTGTCCAGGCATTTACATTCTAATATTCTGTAGACTCAGAATGATAAAACTACTGAAGTTGTTTTTAAAATTCTTTAGAAAGTAATAAAAAGACCAGAATTTGAGTGTCAGGGGGAGGAAACAAAACAAAACAAAAACCAACCTTTTAGTATGTTTGAGGACTCATTACAATCATGTAAACAGGTTTTCTGGCAGGAACTGTGGCCCATGGGGGACCCATGCTGCAGCAGGCTATTCTTGAAAGACTGCATCTCATGGAAAGGATGAATACTGGAGCAGTTCATGAAGAAGTACAGCCCATGGAAAGGACATATGTTGGAGAAGTTTTGGAGGACTGTATCCCATGGGAGGGACCTCATGCTGGAGGAGGGGAACCACCTCAGAGAGGGGGAGAAGGGCATAGAAGAGTCAGGAGTGGAGCTGTGCTTGGGAAGATGGGTTTGGTGAGAAGGTGGGTATGGTTTAGTTTTGGTTTTGTTTCACTATTCTACTCTAATTTTAATTGGCAACAAATTAATCTTCCACAAGTGCAGTCTTTTTTGCCCTGACAGTAATTGGTGAGTGATCTCTCCGTCCTTATCTTAACCCAGGAGCTTTTTAATTTATTTTCTCTTCCTGTCCTGTTGAGGATGAGGTTGAGAGAGCAGCTCCGTGGGCATCTGGCAGACAGCCAAGGTTAACTCATCACAGATTTACACAAAAGAGAGGTGAATAATTGTTGCATACCTAAAATGTGTGTCTGGCTTGCATTTTTTATTTGCTTCCTTCATACTGGTACTTCTTTCTGAAGATGTAGATATGCTTGAGAAGGTATATGTTGCATCTTTTTAGGCCTTTACAAGAGTGATTTTGAATGTTTAATTTAGTATTGATTTCTTTCACAAATCCTTATTCTTTCCATTAAAACGTCATATATTATTTTCATTAGTTACAAGTTCGTAAGGTTCAATAACACAGTACCAGAAGGACAGAGAAGTAATGATATGCCCCTTCCCTTCACACAAGCCTCTGCACTTCAGGGAGAGCATGGGAAGCGTCTCCCTGGGGTGGATGCAGGTGGAAAGAATGGGAAAACTGCTGGGCTCATTACAGTCCCCTTTTCTCAGCTTGTAAAAGCAGCAGTAGGCTGCTAAGCTTCTGCTTGCCAAACACCTCTAATTCAGTGCCTCCACCTTCAGAGGCAGTAACTGGGGCTGAAAGTTAACCTAAGGAGTTACCTTCCTCTTTCCCAGTAATTCTTGATTATTTGTTCACAGCTCCTACAGAAAGGCAGATTTTCTTTTCAAAGGCTGTTCACATGAACAGAAGGTAACTTACATTAGTCATAAAGAAAAACTGCGTAGTTTTTCTAGGTGATAAATCCTCTGGGGGATGCTTTCTCCTAAGAAGCAGTGTTTAAAACAAATACCAATTGCGTTAACGCAACAAGTAAAAAAGAAATTGTTTTTAATATTTGGTGCTGGTTGCACTGCTTTTGTAAATCTATGTCGAAACATTCAGTCACATTCCATGAAGATGTGATCACTAAGTCAGATAAGGAAAAATGGTCTTGTACTAAAATACTGGACTTTTAGGTATTTGTCTCATTCTTTTTTTTTTCACTCTTAACTACTGCCCACTACAATAGACAAGATTGTAGAAGAGTTTGGGTATAGACCAATCCTGCTACAGCAATTTCTATTCCTACTTACCTTCTGCTTTTTACTATCATCAAAATATAGAAGCTGTAAATGTATTAGCTGAATGCCAGACCTTGGGGAAATGTATGTGAAATTTAATAGCAGCCATAGGGTTGATGTACTGAAAAGGGATTTGGGGGTATTTGGAAAGCAATAATAAAGGGCAAGTGAATTCAGAAAGCCAACTATTAAAATGCTTTCATAAGAAAAAGAAATTTAACTTAGAGGGGCAATTTTTAATAAAAATATTGCTTGCAGGAAGAAAATTGTATGAACTAATGGAAGCTCAGTATGAACTTAATCCTTAGACCGAAAGGGTGGAAAATATGAGAACTTGTGTTTTTTCCTTTTAGGAGAGGCAGTTAATGTGGCCATTCTGGGGACATACGCACAGCATGCTGGTCATTTGGCATCTGTCAGAAGAACTACACCTCTTTCTTATTTTAATAAGAGGAAAAACTTTTTTGTTTCTATTGTGTGTTAACACTGCGCTATGTCTAAGGATTTCAAAGTTGTTAGGAGAAAACCCAAGCTCCTATGTCTTTAAGGACTCAGACTCGTAAAGCTGATTGAGGATTTGTGGAAGAAAAACACAGAAGTCATAAAATTAATTAAAAAATGAATAAATATTGCAACCACAGGCAATGACTTGTCTTTTGAGACCAGACAGGAATTATTTCTCTCCCCTGATGCTTAACTTGGTTTTGCATTTTTATCTCTTGATTTGGAAGTACCAGAAATGTGATATAAAATCAGGCAGTTAGGTGATGACTTAGGACCCTAGAGAAATTAATATCTCTCAAGTATTTTTTTAATGTCTCTTTCTAAAACATTTGGGATACCATCACATCTACTGCATGTTACCTTCCTACATGGTTGATGGTGATCACCAGAAGATACTTCTTATTTTTATGATATCAAGTCTTCCTAGACCATAGGATTTCTTCAAATTCGTGGGAAAAGCATGTTGGGGAGTAGAGCACTTGTAAGGCTGTTCAAATACCCCAGGTTTGCTTCACATATCCCTGTGTGACAAATGGCTTAATATTAGCAGTAACCTTGCAAATTATCCTTTTATCAAGTGAAATAAAGTAAAATAAAAGTGATATTACAACATCCAAACCAATAATTGAATTTAGAAATACACATTAACATTAAAGTGAGGCAATTAAAAAAAAAAGTCTTTTTATTCAGCTTAAACCAAAATTGTATTTAGAATGCCTCTTTCTCATTTCATAAGGACTGTCTTTTCATAAATGATTTGTACTGCAGTTTGTGCATCTAACATAGTAGTATTAATTGCTGAAGCACTTTGATTTTCAAACTGGTTTTGGATTCTTCTCAGGGTCATCCAGAGGTTCTACTCAAATTTCGTGTTTCACCATCAAAACATATTCCAACCACCACTAAAACCCTTCACTGTCTTCCTCTGCTGACAGATACTACAGTTTCTTATCATTTTTCTTTCAGCAACACACTGCCCAGTACCCATAATCTTCTCCAGCCAGTTATCGCTACACATGTGGCACCATCTCCGATTTTTCCTAGCTCTCTGTGGTTGAGACTGAACAGAACAGATGCCATCCCCTTTGAAAGACAGTATCTTTAGAGTGGTTGAGTTTGCAAGGGTGATTTTCCACATAGGATGGGAAGTAACAATTCCCTATGATTTTGATGCTGTTATTACATGATGCAGCTTCCATTTTATGAATCCCAGTTAGGGACTGGGAAGGAATTTTTGGACTAGGTCAGACTGACAGTAAGAACAGAAAGGATTTTATTAATCACTGTAGCAAGTAGTCTGCTTTATAACATTGTCTAACAGCCTTTACTAAAACTATCTTCAAGCCTTCACCCCTTCCTAGATTTGCACCTCCTGCATATTCTTAGAACTGCAAGCACAGACCCAGCTGATAATTTTTTGTGCTTTTTCTGTTGGAAAAAAAAAAAAGAAAAGAAGAAAAGAAAAGAAAAGAAAAGAAGAAAAGAAAAGAAAAGAAAAGAAAAGAAAAGAAAAGAAAAGAAAAGAAAAGAAAAGAAAAGAAAAGAAAAGAAAAGAAAAGAAAAGAAAAGAAAAGAAAAGAAAAGAAAAGAAAAGAAAAGAAAAGAAAAGAAAAGAAAAGAAAAGAAAAGAAAAGAAAAGAAGAAACTTCAGACTTATTTAGCAAGACAAAAGAATGTAGTATACTGATGACAATCTTGATCTGTGATTTTTTTGTGCCTTAAATGGTTGTGGATTATGGCTGACCTATCTCCATAGTTCTTAAGTGTGTTATAAGGTAATAAGAAGCCTTTGGCATCCTATGTTGTATGCAGCTGGCTTTGTGTGTGTTTGCATTTGCCAAACTTCTACACTGCTGTTGTTTGCAACAGTTGAGATTGACAGTCCAGGAGTTTCATTCAGTTTCTGAAGCTGAATAACGTAACTGAGGTTTGTAGATGACAGTCTGCCCAGGACAGACAGAGAACATCTATCAATTACACTAGGAGTTGGTATGGGTCTGGAGCATGTGTATCATTGTTGTTAAAAGTTAGTATTTGCCTAAGCACTGTAAAGTGAAGGTTTACATTGTGTATAATATTATAAACTTGAAGGGACATTTTTGGAAATTGTTTTTGAGAAGTCTCCTGAGTATGGAGTAAATATAAAGAAATTAATGTAGGAAAAGATTCAGATTGCTTTAATTTGGACCATATATTTGTTTCAAGAAATGTGAGGGGTGTATATATGTCATAAATGGTTTTATTTCACATATTACATCTTGCAGTTATAAAGGATCATATATTCATAGCTTCTGAGCTTTTCACTAACAAAGAGATTCTATGAAAATCTCTGAACATTAAAGAATATTAAAAATAGAAAGCAACTGTGCAGTATGACCTATCAATATAATATCACAGTATAATATTGCAGTGATAAATATTCACTCATTCCCTCAGGACTATGGAGTCATTAGGTTTACTTCAACACAAGAGCTTTGCACTTATTTTACCATTTACATCAATGCATGTTGGTTTGAACAACAGAAAACTACAATCATAACATCTAACTAGTGATTTTGTTGAATTTATAGCTGCACAACACCTCCAATAAAGCTGGAAAGAAAATGAGACTGAGGCAGAGGAAGAGGAACTATATGTGGAAGCAGTGGTACAGGGAAGGGGGTGGATGCTGACACAGGGGCGTATGGTTGGATGAGGAGACAGGAAAAGAGAGTTTATGTTTTCTGTATAAGAAGAGAAGAGATATGAATTTGGCCTAGGTTTTGTTTAGTAGTAAGTTCACATGTCAAAATGTGTTACTAAGAAACAACATGAAGTATATGCAAAGAGGTGCAGCTGAACTGAACAGGCTATTCCAATACTGTTGATTTTCCAGTTATATCCTTTGCTACCTCAGACACACCCAAAAATCTATGGAAAAGAAATATGTTTAATTTCTTTCTAGCTCAGTAGCAGTGCCAATTACATGCTGAGGAAGTCACAGATGCAATGAGAACAGGAAGCACAGCATCAACAGAGGATTTAATTTACCTTGTTACATCTTGGAGAAAGGTGACACTGAAGCATGATGCTAAGTTGAAGTTTTAGATGCACATCATGCCACCAATATGAAGCTAACAAAAAAGAAAATTCCAGCATAGTTCTACATGGTTTTCAAAAGGGGAACAACAAGAAAATGAGGAAACTAGCAGGAGCAGTCAAAAAGAAAAATATTTGAAAGCATGGTAACTGTGCCGGAAGCATGAAGCAGAAGCATACTGCCTGTGTGATTGTTTTGGCTGGGATAGAATTAATTTTATTAACAGCAACTAGTATAGAGCTATGTGTGCTGTTTTGTGCTGGAAACAGAACAATTCAAGGATATTTCAGTTATTGTTAAGCAGTGCTTACACAGAGCCAAGGACTTTTCTGATCCTCATACCGCTCCATCAGAGAGTAGGCTGCGGGGTATACAAGAAGTTGGGAGGTGAAATAGCCATGACAGCTGACCCCAACTGACCAGAGGGAAATTCCATACCATATGGTGCTGTGCACGTCATATAAAGGTAGCAGAAGAAGAAGAAAGGCGGGCACATTCAGAGTAATGATGTTTATTTTTCCAAGTAACAATTGCACCTGATGAAGCCTTGCTTTCCTGGGGCTGGTTGAACACCTGACTATGAGAAGTGGTGATTGAATTCCTTGTTATCCTTTTCTTGCATGCACAGCTCTTGCTTTACCTATTAAATTGTCTGTATCTCAACCACATTTGTTCTCATTTTTACTCTTACTATTATCTCCCCCATCCCTCCAGGGGGAGTGAGCAAGTGGCTGTGTGGGGCTTAGTTGCCATCTGGGGTTAAACCATGACAATCTGTCAATAAAAACTTAAGAAATTACATAAAGAAATAGTTAAGGAGCAATGTAAAGGAAGCTAATAACTTAATATGTCATTTTTCAAAAAAGCTGATTAGTGTCCAAGAAAATATAATTAATTCCAACAATCACAGTGTAAAAGAACAGCAAGATAGGTAACAAAAACATCTGAAGAACAACTCAGAAAAGTTCAAAACCTGATATTACACATTTTTTCATATACAACAGAACGAAGAAGCTCTCCAGAGGATCTGCAGAGATAATAGAACAACTGACATTTACAAATAATGTCCCAAGTAGACAAAGGTTCAAACATTGAATTTGTATTTATTTATTTATTTAATCCATGTTAACTACAGAGGAATTTGAAGTGTAGAAACAGGGACCCTTCTTTTCAGAGTATGTGCCAGAGGCTTTGTCTAAAATTGAAGTATTGGCGGAAGAGTTTATGAATCAAAGAGGTTATGTTAGCAATAACAAATCACCAGGAACAGATGGCTTCTGCCCCAGAGTTCTAAGGGAATTCGAATGCGAAATAGCCAAACTACAAACTGGTGTATAAAAAAGGACTCAGTGTCAGAAGACTGGAAAGTGGTTAAAACAATGCCAGTTTTTAAAAAAGAGCTCCAGGGGAACTATGGGTGAATAAAGACTAGAATTAAGAGACATATGGATAAATATGAGATGTCACAAACCTACTGGAGTTCTTTGAAAAGATTAGCATGCATTTAGAAAAAGGAGATCTGGCCACCATTCCTTTAGATTCGCAGAGTGCTTTCACTCATGTACCTCACCAAAGGTTTTTAAGAAAACTAAATAGGGAAAATATTTTGGAGGGTTAAGACTAATTAAAAGAAAGGAAACAGAAGACAGGAGTAAATGAACAATCATCCTTGCAGTGGAAGACAGTTCACTGTAGAAGTTCCACCTATGCTGGGTTCTTTGCTGTTCAACATATATGCATTCTGGAAAAGGCAGGTGAATACAGAAATGACATAAATTGCTGATTCTGTTAAGCAATTCAGGGTACTAAAGATGGTGCCCATCTGTGAAAAGCTGCAGAAGCTGAACAAGTGGGAGCTTAATTAACAGGTGAAACAATGTGTAGACATCTATAAGTTAAATTAATATCCATGTCTGAACTATTTTCCTTCCAAGATCTAAATCCTGCAGCTGGAAGAATGCAGTATAGGTTAGAAAATCATCTCCCTGATTCTCCACATCCCAGACTCTCAAATTTCATGCTACATATGTGTGCTGCATCTATCTTGAAACAGCTGTAAAATGTACTGGAGCCAGTCCTTATTCAAACCTTAGACGAAAATGTACTTAATCCAGAGCATGCCTGTGAAAACGTGGATGATTTGGCCTTTTCCTTGCAGTCCTTCACTCATGGTAGTTTCAAACTTAACTCATTTTATTTTGACTGTGCTAAGATTCTGCCATAATCAGTATATTTTCATGATGGTCAAAATGCAAATCTCTGAAAAATTTTATTTTTTTTTTTCTTCTTTACATCTAAAGTGGAGAGAAAAATGACAGACAGGGCTAAATTACTTTTCACATATGGATGCTCTTAATTGCTGTGTGGCTAAAAGCAGAAGATACATGCCAAAGGCATCTTAATTTTCACTTTTGATTGTATTTTATGGGAACTAATAGTCCATTTAATATGACAAAATTCTGTGCTTTATACAACAGAACAGTTTTTAAGACAGTGAACTCTTAGAACAAGTTACTTCTTAGAATGCTTACTTCTTAAGCATTATTGTCAATTAAGTTCTTTGCGGATTGCTTGGTTCAATATGAAATTTAAAGACATTTTGTTAGGCAATGAAGAAGAACTGCCAGTCATGTTAAATTGCCAAATTTTCACTATTCTGAAATTTTTTTGTTGGAAAATAATGGTGCAAATAAAGCTCTGTTCTAATGCTCCTACTTGGTCATGGTTAAAATGTGTTGGATTTCTGGGGGCTATTAATGGTGGAGATCTTGTGGCTTAACCTCAGCTGGCAACTAAGTACCACACAACTGCTCAATCACTCCTCTCTGCCCCAGGCAGCCCTTGCTGTACCCAGACTGAAGAGAGTTGTGAAAAATCAATGTTCATTGTTGTTCCTTCCTTAAAAAGAAAAGTACTAACTCTGCTACTTCCTCCATGGTAATTACTTGCATTCTGTATTGTGAAGTACTGTTTAAATGTACAACTTCCACAATGTCATGGTTTAAACCCAACCACAAAAGCTCGTTCACTCACATTCCCCCCCACCCACCCCCCCTCACCCCCCACCCTCCCCGCTCCCGGAGGGATGGGGAGGAGGATCAAGAGAATGTAACTCCCACGGGTTGAGATAAGAACAGCCCAGTAACTAAGGTATAACACAAATCACTGCTGCTACCACCAATGATAATATTGATAAGAGAATATAACAAGAGAATACGATACCACCGCCGAACGAGTTCGACCCCCCCGAAGAGAGAGAGCCTGCCCTTCCGGGTAACTCCCAGTTACCTCCCTGGGCATGACGTGCTGTGGTATGGAATACCTCTTTGGCTAGTTTGGGTCAGGTGTCCTGTCTCTGCTTCCTCCCGGCCTCCCCTCGTCCCCAGCAGAGCATGAGACTCACAAAGTCCTTGGCTAGAATAAACATTACTTAACAACAATTAAAACCAATTGGTGTTATCAGCTCTCTGCCCAGGCTGGAAGTCAAAACACAGAGCTTGCACCAGTTACTAAGAAGGAGCAAAATGGCTCCTGGTAAACCCAGGACACACAATAAGCAAATATAGGTATCACAGATTTACGATGCAGGTTTTGCTATAAATTCTTATTATGTTTTAATAGTATCTACATTTAACAGTACCAGTAGTGTATTTCAATAGAGAAGCATTCTACAGTTTCTTTTCCAGCTTAAGAACAAAAAATCTTTTTTGAAGATTTAAATCTGAAAGTGTGTAATAGGCTAACATTCTACAGGTAAATGTGTGAGACAATCGGAACTGAAAAAGAGCAGTGTATCAACCCAAATCACCCCTAGTGATAATCAGCCAAGAAATAATGCTGAACAGAACAAATACAGCTTTTCCTTGATTGATCTTTAGTATTTCTGATTAGCTCAAAATTGATTTTTCTTTTATGCCAGTCTAGCTTCATGAAACAGACGCAATATGGCAATATGGCAATATGCCATATTACTCAGAATTGAAATGCTGTTTATACAAAAGGAACAATCAAGTTCAGTAAATGAGGTTAGATATTGCATTTAACTTATTTTATGATTATTAAAGTAGTGCTAACCAAAATTGATCTTGCTGGGATAGAAGGGTGCGATAATGATTTCATTTTTAAAAAGAAGAACTGGAAGTAATGGCATAAGGAGGCTTTGTGCTGTTTACACTTTCAAATCCAATTAATTAGAAATCAAGTTTAAACAAGCAAAGAAGTGAGTCTTCATGAAAAATTTAACAACATTTCTGGAGATTGTTGGGAAAATAAGATTACGTTAGTTATGAAGACTGGTTCAGGGGAAGAGAAATCCTATCAGGGCCCTTAGTTCATGACACTTTAAAGGTTGGAAGGTATTAAGGGGAAATATCTTGCATTCTTGCTCTGTTTTCACTCTTTCCTAACCATTAATACATGCATACTCTGCTTATTTGTTTTCTCTTGCAGATGGAAAGATCTATCTATCTCTAATATATCCTCAGAGCCTTCCCTGAGAATGAGGTTAAGAAAAGATGTCAAGGAGCAAAAAAAACAAAAACACAAAAAAAAAAAAACACAAAAAAAAAAAAAAAAAAAAGTGTCCAAGACAAATCTGGGGCGAGGGAGCAATGAGAAACACAGAATAAACTGAAGGTCAAAGGCTCTAAAGTGGAAGAATGAGGAACCCAAAAGCTAACCTGTAAAATAGACACACCTCCAGCAGCACCCTCTGCTCCTGTGAAAGCGTCCAAGGAGACGGCTGATGTGCATGACTGGAAGGAAGATTCTGAGGTGGATGAATCATTGGTCTGACCCATTTCTGTGTAGCCTGCTAAAGTGTGTTATGAGACAGCACTGTCTGTTATCTGTGTGCAACGTGGAACAGTTACCAGTGGGTGATGTACTGTAGGTTACCCTGCTCTTGCAGGGGGGTTGGACTAGATGATCTTTTTAGGTCCCTTCCAACCCTTGGGATTCTGTGATTCTGTGATTCTGTGAGAGTACTTACACTGACAAAGACAAAGCATGTGTGTTGACAGATTGGCAGTGCGGCTGCAGGCTGAATGGGCTATGACAAGAAAGGCAATTTTAGTTGTCTGTGCCAGAATGGGATCTTCTTTCTTAGAAAAAAAGTTTAATGACATACAGAACTCTGAAGGTAAGTTAGACATGAAAATGCTTTCCTTAGTTACCCAGGTACCCATTACAAGCGGTTGAAATGCCTAACCACATAGCTTCAGAGTTTTTTTGATTGTTTCTGTTTTTTTACAGAACAGTAAGCAGAAGTTTTTCATTGAGTTAGAGAGGCCAGTTCTTTTTAACTTATTTCTATGAAGAATGTGTGAAATATCCAATATAGTAAAACCAGGATGTAGCCAGATATTACATTGGTGTTACTAAGTTTTACTTTAATTTACACCATTGAGATCTTTGATCTTCAGGTATCATTAGGTAACTACAATCTTTCCTTTTCTAAAGACAGTTTTTTTATCTTAAACACTCAGACAGTAAAGATATTCCTGTGGATTTGTTTCACTTGATGAAACATATGCAATAAGGATATCAATTTGTCATAATGCATTTTTTTAACATTATTTTTCTTGGTTTCTTCTATTCCATTTTGATTTTTCTAAGTTAAGTATTTAATACTAGAAAGCTTATACAATTGCAAGGAACTATAATAATGAGACACTCAGGACTGAAAGCATTGCAAGCTTTGATTTTGCTAGTAGGTTACTTTGTAGTACAAAACCTTCAAACATAATTTAATTTTGGTAGTCATTGTGATCACTTTCTTCATCTCTGTTCCTTGTGTTGCCAGCCACAAAAAACCCAAATCAAACCATACCAAAACTTTCAGTTACATAGGCACACAGTGTTGCATATAATGGAAGTGCAAATGCTGAGCATATTGTATCTAGTTCAGGATAAGTGTACAAATGCCATTCTTCTATGATTCAAGTGAAATAAGACGTTCAGTTAATTAATAATAAATTATTCTATTATTTCAAGAAAATTTGAATACTCTGATGCATTGCGTTCATTCAGTACTGTCTTCTGTAATCTGTTGAAAGAGAAATTATTTACCCACCAATTCATTTGTAAAACTGTGCATTTACTTACTTAGAGTTTAATTTCTTCCATCTGTCCTGATTCTCTCAAATCAATTATACTTAATTTTATTGCCATGATGGTTTTCATAAGAAGTCTTTTAGTCATAATATATCATAGTGAAGCTATCAGAAACCAGAATATTTTAGGAGGATTCACTAGCCACTAAAAGCAGTCCTTCTTTTGGTAAAGACTGATGCAGCAGTTACTTCCCTTTCTCATTTACTCATGAGTCCCAGTATTTTTTCAAATTCCTCTGTTATCAATATTCTTATAACAAACCAACATATTTGGTTGTCATTTTAATAAAATCATACCCTGTGTCCTATTTTAACAATATAATTTTCTAGGGATTTCTTCTACAATCTGAGGAAAAAAAACCCACCATGTTTTGTTGGTATTGTTTCCTTTCCTTCTGGGTGCTTTTTAGGATGAATGTTGAGCAGAAACTTTGACCTTTCAGCACATAGTTTTGTTTCTTTCATCATATAGTTTGTACTTAAATGCCTTTTTTATCCTTCAGTTTTATTATGAGTCATTTCAGAAGTGTTTCTCTTCCACAGTAAATGGAATTTTACAGGATTTTGATAAGTATATGTTTTGAAATGTTAATATAATTCAGTATTTGTGTTCATATTTTTAATTTAACTGAAAAATGTATATAGGATATTTACCTATATATATACTTGGAGGCACTCATCTCCTATTTTTATTGTTTCTTGTAATAATGTTGATTGAGAACTCCCCTGGTTTTTCAATATGTTCTCATCTACCTAAAGTAATTTGCAATATGGTTCTGAAAACTGTACTTTCCAGAGAGGTGACATATCCTATGTAATGCTTTAGAACAGGCTGAATTGGCTACATAAAAATTTATTCCGTGATGTCTAAATGTTTTTGTTTAAACCACATTTGAATTTCACATATGGAGGATCATCATATTAGATCTATTGGGGAAAATAAAACCGTTAAACCAAAAAGTCTATTTTTATGACAAAAAGATGGAATCTGGTACATAATGAAGGAAAAAGGTCTATAAGAAATGTAATCTCTTTACTGAGTCAACATAGCAACTGTGGGAATTAACTTATTTCAATGTCATTTTAATTTAATTGTTACTTTCAGTGGAATCGAATTCCGGAAATAATGTGATGCATCTGTGAAGAAAGCAAATCCAATCCTAAGATGCTCCAAGCAAAACATTTCCAAGAGAAGTAAGGAAGTATTAGTGCCATTGTATAAGATCCCACTTCAAACTCGTCTGGAGAACTGTACAGTTCTAGTCAGACATATTCAAGAAAAAATTGCCAAAATGGGAAGAGGTACACAGAAGGGCAATGAGGAGCATCAGGGGAACGGAGAATCTGTACTCAGAGAAGAATCTGGTGAAAGAGCACAGCTTGTTTGCATGAGTAAAATAAAGGTTGTAAGGACTGTGTTTACTGTCTTGAAATACATGATAAGGGAAGCTCTTAGAAAAAAAGAGTAGCTGTTAAAGCTAAATGTCAGTGTTGACACAAACACAAATGGGAATGGACTAACTATAATTAAATTTAGCATAGATATTGTAAGATGCCTGGCCATCAGAATAAAGAAGTTCCGAAAAATCTCTCGGATCAGAGAAAAAAAAACAAAAATGTATTTTTAAGGTGTTTAATTAACATTATGAAAGGGTTTAGCTGGATGTTTGTTATTACAGGGTCTTAGAGAGTTTACTGACTGCTAAATATGCTTGCTTGTATCATCATGGCATAATTAAAAAAGAACTAAATGGTAAAACAGCTTTCAGTTTCAATATGACACTTTGAGTGATTCTCTTTGAGCTACCGTGGTTTTGAATTATTTTCTTTTACTTGTAACTGATGTATTTTGTCCTGATGTTGACTCTGAAGAAACCTAAGACTATCTTTCAGTTTCTTTCAATTTCAATGTCAATTCTTTCAAAATTAAAAAAAAAAAAAAATTTTTTTTTTTTTTTTAAACTCTCATTCTAGTGGTACCTTTTAAGATTTGCTTTTACCGCCACTTGTCCCTCCAGGTTTTGTTCCCTTCTGCCCATATAATTCTCCATCCCTGAAAGTGTTGAAGGCCAGGTTGGACAGAGCCTTGGGCAACATGGTATAGTGTGCCTTGTCCCTGCCCATAGCAGAGGGGGTGGAACTAGATGATCTTAAGGTCCTTTCCAACCCTAACTATTCTATGATTCTATGTTGAACTAAGGGGAAGGAGATAAAATTTCAGAAGAGATCCTGAATTCCCTCAAGTGGACACATAGATTACCATTTTTGAGGAACAATGCTCTGCTGAGTTTTAGTCTCAAATTCATTGTGTGTTGAAATCCAGAAGGTGTATAAACATGCAGGAGCCAAAGGTCAGGTTCCTGAAAAAATCACTGCATTTCTGATAGTGACAAGTATCTACCATTTTATACTGAAATTAGGATTATATTTTGGATACTGTCATTTTGTAGAGAGCAGCCACTGATTTAAATATATATACTAAAAGACAAACCACATGAAGTTTGGGATGTACTTGCAAGTTTTCCTTTATTGCCAACAATTTTCCATTACATAATCAAATTGTCAGTAAAGTGGCAAGCAAATGAGTAGGCAGGATCCACCTGTTTAATAAATAGTGTTAAGATTTTGATTTTTAATAATTTCCATTGCACTTCATTTGTCAACTAATAAAAATCACTTTTGGAAGAGAAATGTGAGAATTTACTCAGTTTTGAAGTGAATAACATAATCCATGCAACAGTTATCTTCAGAATTGTTTAGATACTTGTATTAATGAATCCACTGAATATACCTGGTTAAAACTGAGTATCCTAGGCCTCTGTCATGTGTATTGCTAAAACAGTAGTAGGGGGAGATCAGCCTTCTGCTGCATTTTTCTTTCTGTTCAGCATGCTCCAAAATACCAGGGAAACAGATTCCAGAGGCCAAACGTACTGTTTATGTAGGTATCAGATATGAAGATGAAGTCTGTCAAATATATTTTCAGCTCTTCCATAAAGCCCAGTGCCTGAGCTCAGCCAATAGGAATGTCATAGGAAGGCTTCATGCCTTAAATCTTGCTTTTTTTGAAACAGTTGAGGCATGTTCTGAAACTTGAGACTACACTGACTGAAATGCATTACCATTAGTAGTTTCTGAGAAGCATAAAGGTACAGGACAGGTAAAAGTCCATTGAAAGCTCCTCAACATGAAAACTTCCAGAAAACTGCATTTTGCCTAGTATCAGTTCTGAGTGGACAGAAGACACACTGGACATATGCCACACAACAGGAATCTGTTGCTCTCAGCTCCATCAGCTACCATTATATCTTTCCAGTAGTGCTAAAATTCCATTAAATTTAATGTTAATTCAAAACAATATTGCTAAACTACTAGTTGATATCTCTGAGCCCCTATGCATTTCTGATCCACCAGTTATATTGTGTCACTTGACAGTATTGGCTCAATCCTTTGCAGTCTGATCCCTTAGGGTTACCCCTCAATCTGAAGTCTTCTATCAGGTATTTTATTTGTCAAAACAGAATGACTTCTGTCTGACCTACATAAACATTTCCAATTCATGTCTATAAAACACTCTGCTTTGAACTAGTTCGTTATCTTCAGGTGCATCAGTCACACAGATGTGATAGCAACACTTGTGCTTAATACAGGTGCCCAAACCATGGCTGAAGAAATTAATTTTCAGTTTTAAGTATATTCCTATTAACAAGAAAAATCAGATCATCACATAGCTGGTGTCTGTTTCTCATATATCACAGCTGAGATTTAACTATGCAAATAAAATCATAGAATAGTTAGAATTGGAAAGGATCTTAAGACTACTTTGTTCTACCCCCACCCCCACCCCCCCACCATGGGCAGGGACACCTCCCACTAGACTAGCACTCACACCCTTGTAACAATTATAGAGCACAGTAACTAAAACATGGTAACATGGATGTATGCATATATATGTGTTTGTATCTATGCATATAAAAGTTGTTATTTTCAAACAGCAAGTCTAAAAACAGTCTTTACCTTCCTGAATCTTGTATCTTTCAAAATAGTGCCGCTGTCTATACTGTTGTTTTATAGGGGTCTTGTCATTGAAGGCAGTTGCCAGGGATTCAGTATTTTCTTGAAAACTTTCAGGCTAAATATAAACTTAGGATACTTTCAGTAGATACCAATTTCTGAAAATGCTGACCATGGCTGATAAAGAAGAGTAATGTTCAAAGCAGGAACACATTCTAACATAACGCGGCCTTTCACAAAAACATGGAATGAGATCCATGAACTATATGGGAAGAGGGCAAAACACGTTATTGCTTTGTCAGATATTTACAAACAGGAATGTTTGGAATGTTTTGTCAAGTAATTTTGAATGTCTGTTCACAGAAATATAAGAATGGAATCAGTCTTCAATGGGCAGAGTAGCTTGCTGGAGTTCAGGGTTAAATTATAACATGCCAGAATCACTCCTATGTTACCCTTTTATGTTGCAGGTGAAAGTTCTTACAGGTCCTGTTTGCATCTCTCTACACAGATCACAGTTTTTATCTGTAGCACTCCTCTTTCACATATGCCCATTTTATAAAGACTGTTCCTTTCCCAGGTTCTTCATTCTGCTAACAACCTTTCTTTTCTTCTCAAAGACATTATTTTGTTAATCCCTCTTTCCAGAAAAACCTTCTTATGTCTGCTGAATTTATGTTCTTGGAGAAAAATAAATTAATTAATTAAGGTCAAAGATTTTAAATCACAGAATTTTAATGTGTGTTTAAATGCATATTTTAAAAGCTATACTTATTCATCAGGCAGATTAAAGAGAGCCATAAATCTGTACATGCCCCTTTGAAATCACTTCTTTTTTTTTCCATTTAATCTATCTTCAATATTCCTAGTAGGAATAATGCTCCAAAATAAAACTCCACATATATATACGTCATAGCTTTTTTCCCAGGAAATTCTACCTGTCAAGGGGGGAGTCTGTTTTAGGTTTTCTGTATTTTTATCTCTTGCTTTAAATCAGATGCTTGTAAGGCTCATGGATCAGAACCAAAAAGAAAGAGCAATTACAACTATGGTGTGAAGCCATATCTAAAGATCATATAAAATCAGACTTCAGGACACTTCACAATTGATGTTTACTCTGAGGGTAACTGAAATTAATTTCCCTCTAAATTAAATTGCAGCTCAATCTCTTGAACCTTAACTTTTTCAAAAACTTCATTGCATCATCCCCACTAAGAAAGTATTTTCCACAAATTTTCTACAGTGTTAACTTACTTCTTTGTAAAAAATGGTGTTGGGGTTGGTGTGTGTAATGCTCTGGGTTTGATCCTAACCTTTTCCTTAGAAAGTTTAGAGAGGAGACTGTTCACATACAGGCATACAAACTGAGTTAAAATGGTATCGGGTGGCTGTCCAGTCTAGTATGTTGTCTACAGCACTGCATCAAAAGAACATGTAGAAACTTTTCAGCCAATTATTATACAACAAACTTTCTTAGGAAAACAACACTTAGGGGGCACTGCTTTTTTTCTTCTGTTAAAGACATAAGGAAAATAATTCTGCAAAATCATGTGTTACTTGCGCTGAGATATATTGCACATATTACTTCCCTATAAAGTGGCCATTCAGCAATTCCAGCTGGTATTAAACACTTTCTTTTTTTTTTTTTTTTTTTAATATCAACCTATATCTCAGATGACAAATGATTCTTAATGTGTGAACTTAAGAAGCAGGACTTCATGAAATGAGAACAGTTTTCCTCTGTGCTACATGAAAATGTCATTTTGCTTCTCTCAGCATGCTGGACAGAGGTAATGTAATGTAGAAATGAGATCTAGGCCTTAAAACCAATTCTGTGTCTATAGGTTTTTCGAAAACTGAAATACATGGCAAGTACCTTGATGACAGGCAGCATGAAAGAGAGGAGATGTCTGAAAGAAAAATTCAGCTGACAAAGGTGTAATTTAAGAAGGCAGGCTCAATTTGAAATGCAAGTGAGATGCAATAAATCATTCTTTTAATAAAGAGATTTTTTTTTAATTGTCTACTTTCAGAGCTTTTTTATAAGCATCTGTTAGATATGTTTCATTGCATGTTTAACATCTTTTTGCTGCTTCCTAGATGGGAACTTTTTTACCTGATAACTTGATTTTTCTCTGACCATATCTGGTGTCTTGGAATATTTCTATAAAATAAGGTTTTCCAATTTTGTATGCCAGTAATCTAATATTTTACTTCAGTTAATTTAGGATTTGTTTCTTGATTATGAACCTTTGAGAAAGGCTATGAATATGTATGAAACAAATGGATTATCTTGGAAGGAATGATGCATTCTGTTTTGGAGAAAGAAAAAAGTAAAGATCGAAACAAAGCAGCTGAATTGAGCTAGCTCTACGATCATTTGACATTCCAGGATAGGCATCATGCACAGATTAAACCCACTGCTTGAATATGTCTTGCCCACACTTCCATCTTTCCCTTCCCTTCTGACTGTTTTACACAGGTGATAAAACCTGCTACACTCATGACAGTGCCACTGGCGGAGACTTAGGCCTCTGATTTCCCTTCAGCCCCATTTATCACCATTTTCCATGGGGCATTCTTAGACTTATCCAAAATTGGGGATTTAGAAACCTAATAAATAAATTCCGTCTGTATTATTACACCCTCATACACAGGCACTCACACATGTAAGTAGGCATGATCCCTTTAAAACGGGATGAACTTCCAGCTCCCATATGTAGTATTGGTGGCTTGGTACTTGCTTTGCTAGATTGTCACAGAAGTGTAGCTCTTCCTTGTTGTCATTTTCTTCACCCCTTTACTATCTTTTAGCTAAGGCTTCTGAGCATCATATGGAATCCTTCTCCAGATATTTCTGCTGTTGGAGGTAAGACTGGTTATCGAGTAATGGTCTATTCTCACAAGCAAATATTTCCGGAAAAGCCTGCAACTGTCTAACGTACATTGCAGCGGTGTTACCAGTGCAATGTGAGAATGCCAGTCAGCTCGTAAGTTTCTGGTCAGCTTAAACTGGTGACTGCAAAGGTAGTTGTGCTAAGAAGCTGCAAAGTCTCTGCAAAACTTTCAACATTTTACTGGCAATATTCAGTTTCTTGAGCCCACCCACATGATACCAGTTTTCAAAATGAAGCCATTAACAGAGCTACAAATAGTTTAAAAATCAAAGAAGTTACATTGAATAGGAGTCGACCTTATTTTGCGGTACTTCAGTATTTAATCAACAAGATTTTCTGACTCACTGAGATCAGCAGAAAACAAACTTATCAGGGTTAGCACCATGAGAAAACTATTAACCTTTGTTTAAATGCACACTGATTTAGGAATCAAAGAGGCACGCAGGAGTTACAAGTGATTGCTGTGAACATTAAAGAGTGGAAGTTTAGCATTCTCTACATTTAAAACAAGTAATTTCTGTCATAAGTTCATTCAGCACTAATTGTGGGAGTTGTTACTCCAGTTTCAGTGACTGGGAAATGAATGAAAACAGTTTATGAAAAGCTACATTTCATGTCTTTTGGAGCCAGAAGGAAAACTTCTGGAATCAAATTATTAAATAAATAAATAAATAAATTCGCTTTGACAGGTCAGTTTTGGTGCTGTAATTTTTGCCAGAATCTATGATTAACTAAGTGATCACAAATATTAGAGACATAAACAGCTAAAATTGAATATTTCTTTGGGTATGTTGCACATCTTTATTCATTAAGGATGACAGAACTGAGAGTCACTTGCACAATGGCTGTATTTTCTAAGAGGGCAGACTAATTTTATCATTATGAGATCACTTGAGATTATGTGAGTAGTCGCCTGTTCAGAATGCAGATAACAAAAAGGAATTTTAACATCACCCATTCATGTTTAGGGTGTAATTAACTCAGGTGATTTAGAAGTGGAATTGTATTTCACCAGTCTTGTGGATTCAGTCAAAGACTGTGTACTCTGTGGTGCCATTTGTACTTACATAAACACTTGAGAAAGGATGCACTCAGATGAACAATTCAGAAGCTTGCTTTTTTCCTTCATATTAGCATTCTGTCCCAAGGGCAGGATATACACTGTTTTTATAACAGGCTACTAACAAGGGATTATTCTTTTTTCCCCAACTAATTCAACAGTTTGGACTTTTCAGACTGTGAATTGATAAAGCTCTAAAAATATTCCTGAACAGATTTCACTAAATTATATACATGTTCAGTTATGCGTGTTAGTCCCAGTCATCTGTTAGATATGAATAAATACATTTTTGATAGAAAAAAATATCTTGAAAGCAAGAAAGACATTATAAGGTTTCTTTTAGAAAATAAAATTTACTCTGATATCTATTTTCTACAAATGCAATGAGAAAAAAGAATTTACAATTAGAATGCTGAGCTCTTTTAGTTGGCATTGCTGCTCTGACACACAAAAAGGCCCATGAGATTAATTATCTACTGTAAATTATCACACTGTTTCTTTGTGCTCCTTTTGCTCCTCAAATAAGTGAGTTTAAAGACATAGTAACTAACCAATGTGGTTGGGGTTTCTTTGGTTTGTTTTTTTTTTTTTTTTAGGCACTTATACAGCTCCAAATAGCATTTTTCAGTTAATTTGGTTGCTTTTCTTTAGACATTCACTTGTAAGTACTTGTTCTGTAAGATTACTGAAGTGTGCTTTTCTTGATTTACAGCTCGAACCCATGTATTCTCACCATGAGCCAAATTACTATAACTGTATTATGCCCTTATGGCATGAGCCACCAAAGCATGTGCTATTCATGTGGAGTCCAAATTATTTTGCAAGGCATTCAAATTTGAAATTTGGCTTTGCTGTATCTCATATTAACTTTTGAATTCATCATTCTTGGTATGCATTCCCTCCATTTATTTAATTTTTTAGTCATTGAGTTATTGTACATAAAATATTAATACAGTAATTTTGCTATGGAAATTCAGACAAAGGGCACATCAGGGAAGATAAAAAGAGTATCTGGCTTTGGGAATTGGCAATGGGAATGGAAATCTTTTCTTTGTTAAATCACTGAAGTAAATTATGTGCAACATAGTTAGGAAAATGTTTTGATCCAGAACTGTTCTGGATGTGAAAGGTTCCTAAATCTGTGAAAAGACTCATTTTCTTCAAAGAAATTCTGCCTGGCTATAGGACAAACACTGCATTTTGTGATCAGTCCCTGGGGTTAAGTGAAGGAAGGAAAGAGACAGAGATTTTTTTGAGGCCTCCACAGAATGCTACTCAGTTGAACCTAGGGCTAGAGAACAGCATTATTTGTAACAGCATGGTACAGCAATAAGCTTATTAAGTAGCTCAGAATATGCTATTATTAATATTTATTCTTTCAAATAAACGTGGATTTTTTTTGTGCTGTATAAAGATATTCTGCACTATAAACTGATTCTTCTTTGCAGTTCTTTTGTTCTACCTGGAAAAGATATGTAGCAATCTCCTGGGGTTTTCTTTGGATTTAAAAAAAGCCCTAAGGTTTCCTTTGAAGGGGGATTCCTGGAGAGTGTCTGGTATTCAGTGAATTTCAGAGTGCAGAGTTTAAACTGACAGAGACAGTCTTGTAAGAAGGGGAGCTGTTAACTGACATCTTCTCCCTGAGTAGATCTTAGTCCAATAGATGAGTAATTGAATGTTTTTACTTTACATGTTTCACATATTGTAACTAAAGATAGCCTGGGAAGTTCAGGTACCCAGTTAATATCAATAAAGCATTTCATTAATTTCAATATGTGCTTAAGTTCTATGCTTTCATTCTATTAGTTATACCATATTCTGATGTTAATTGTGTTAGGGATCCCTCTATGAAATGAGTAAAGAATACTGTTGTATTCTTCATAACTATATCACCAGTGTACCCAAAAAGTATAATATTAACTATACTTTTCTGAGAATTAATGATTAGAGAACAGGCTCTGAAAAGAAAATGTTTTATTAAAATGTTATACCTTGCATATTTGGAATACTGAAGTATGTAGAAAAAAATCTTACAGGCATAAAGGATTGCAGGCCAAAATCTGTAGCCTTAATAACATGCTAACATATTTCACTGTCCTATCAGAGTGCCTTCGAGCATGTAATTCACAGTTTTCAAGGAATAATCTCATGGGCCTTCAGTGGCACAGTAAATATTTACTCCTCTTTTTAGAAACTATGTTGCATTGGCTAAGCAGGAAAGATTGCTTCATAGAGGGACAATAACAGTGAGGGAGCAGGAGGATATGGTGTAGTTAAGACACCATTTCCAGTTAAGTGCTTGATAAAGAGGTTGTATAACAAGGCTATGAAGTTTGCAGTAAAAAAATCACCCCCATGACAGTCCAGACTGAAACTGACTCAAGAACATCCGAATCTTACGATGCTGAATAAAAATTGCAAATTTAATTCTATATCCACATAAGAAAATAAAACATGAGAGCACAGACAACACCATACACGGACCATTCTGGTTCAAAAGTAGCTACCACTGCTTAGAAAAGAAATCTTAATCATTGTGGATATCACTTTACTGCTCACAGGGTGTTCAAAACAAAATAGAAAACAGCAGTATACCAGCATATAATTTCATTGCTACCACATCTTGTGCACTGCTTCCCCATTGCTCAGGACTACGGAGAAAATAACAAGGTTGGTCAGAAGTACTCTCTACAGAAGAGAATAAACAAATAGCAATGCTTCTGTTTAAATAGCAGAAAACTGAGGGTTATCA
This sequence comes from Lathamus discolor, assembly GCF_037157495.1. Taxonomy (NCBI): domain Eukaryota; kingdom Metazoa; phylum Chordata; class Aves; order Psittaciformes; family Psittacidae; genus Lathamus; species Lathamus discolor. The sequence continues at coordinate 85,037,049 of NC_088885.1, forward strand.
CAAAATCATGGCCAACATAGGGAAAGTGAGTAAGGAATAATTGTTCACTTAGATGGTCCTTAAACCATTGAATAACAGAAACTACTAAGTCATACCAAAAGAATGTCAGAGTTACATTTTTCTTCCTTTTTTAAACTCTGATAAAACCAGGATGTGCCGCTTAGTCCTTTGATGTGAGAATCGCCATACTTATCACTTTCTTCAATCTTTCAGGATAAAACTGCTTCAGTGTGGGCTGTCTGTGGTCCGTGTTCTTCTAAGGAACATCCACTTTCTCAATGGGGTTCTCCAGGGGCTGCAGTGTGGATACCCCCTCCAACATGTGTCCTCTCCAGGGTCTGCAGGGAGACACCTGCTCTATCAGTCTCTGCTGGGGCCACAGGGGCACCTCTGTCAGATGCCCAGCACCCCTCTGTCTCCTCCTGCTCTTGCAGGGCTGTTTCACACACTTTTTCTCCCCACCCCTCACTACTTATCCTCATTAAGGCAGCCCCTGCAGCCCCCCGCCATTACCAAAACCTTGAAACCTGCACTCAATACAACTGTTCAATTTTCAAATACTTGGGGTCAGATTTTTTTGCAAATATTTCTCGCATGATTTGCATTGGATTATGTTACTGAAAAGTTCGTATCTTACAATTTTAAAATAATGGAAACTTTGCAACTCAATGCAGAAATCACCCAATTTGTTTTTTGCAAGCCATGAATAATCCATACCTCTTCAAATATACTACATATTACTTTACAGATTCCCTCCCCCCACTTTTGCTGTGCCCACCTTCTTTGACTGTATATGTTTATTTTGTTGGCCCCAAATATTTAGCTTTTTGGCAATATGGGATATCCTTTTCAAATATTCCTTTCCATTTGCATGGCATAGGCTAATCTCACTTGTGTCAATTGAGCAATGACGACACAGAATGAAGTAGTTGAAAGATATCCAGATAAAATTTTTCAACATTACTTATTATTATTGACCATATTATGCTCAGTAGATGACATAGTAACATGGTAAAATATGGTAAACCTTTACAATTCTTTAAGTTTTAAAAAAAGTTTCTGCTGAAGTTGCGATGATTATTCTACAGATATCTCTTAAGAGGCAATTTTAATCTCTGTATGTTCTTCAGAGATATAACCATCTCTCTTATGACTTTTTGGTGACAAACGGCACTGAATTTTTTCCAGAACATTAAAAAAATTTCTAAAAATTCAGATTCACACAGAAGGCTTCACCAGAACTTCTAGCTTCCTCCCTCCAATATTTCATTTATTCTTTCAGAACAGACGCATCTAAATACTGTCTAAATGCTCAAGGACTGATCACAAGTCAGAATAAAAGCTAAGTCCTTTCACTAATCATAAATATCAGTGACAAAAAGATCTCAGGGGCCTACAATTCCTTGTGAAGTCTCTGATTATTTCAAGCAATAAGCCAATTAATACACTCAGATTGTTCATGAATAATGTATGGAAAGAAATATAGAAAGCATTACTGTCTTTGAAGAGCTTGTTTGCTCTAGTCAAGATCTTTTTTAAGGATCAGTTACTGTACATCTATAATTTTTTAGATCAAATACCACCATCAGCTACATGAAGGTCTCCAGTAACGACCAGAACTAGCAAATTACAACAGTGAACAGCCTGATCAAGAAACATTTGGTGCAAATTCAAGGTCTTGTTGTTGTGCGACACTGAATTAAAGAAAAATGTTAACTGAATATAAGCTTGAATTACAGCCGTCGTGTATAATCAGTGGGTTTTTATATTGTACTTTTTTGTGTTTTCCTTCTCAGAATCTTAGGTGGCTTTTGAATAACCAGGAACAGCTCAGTGCAGAGATGTTCTTGCATCTCGCTAGTACAAAGTAAGCTTCTTATCTACCATATCTCAGGAGAGAGAAACCTGAAAAATACATGCTTCTTGTTTAACCATAATGTATAACATATGCCCTTTTGTTGTTTTTAGTTTCCTTTATTGACACTTACAATTTCAGTGCATTTCCTGCCAAAAAGAAAGTAATACTTTATATTCATTACATTCTAGGGTTATGACAGTTTAAAGGCGCAAACGAAACAACTAGCAGACAGAGAAAAAAACAACTAAGAAACTGGTGTTACCCCTACATGGCAAGAAAATAATGTGCGCAGAAGTTGCATGGTCAGGATGCAGATTTTCTCTCTGAAAAGAACATACCATAAGGTAAGAAAGCTTTTATTCAGCTCACAGATACCAACATCTGCTACACCAGCAAAGACTGACTTTTCTTTCTGGATCAGGCTTGATTTTCTCCAACTTTTCCTTGGAGAGATAACAAAAAAAAAGAATAGTTTTCTCTTTTTCACTGCTATAACTTTTGTGGTTCTTGAATACTTTGGGGAAGAAAGTGCTTTGATAGTCCTGTGCCTGTCTCATTCTCAATTTCTGTGGAATTTCTACTATTTTCTGATACTTTTACAAAAGTTTTAAAAAGATGCCACAATGAACTATGCCACTACAAGCACCAATCTTCCTTAACTTTTAATTTAACTCTATCTGAATTCTATATCAATTCAGAGAAATTCCCAATGTTTGTTTGATTTTTTTTCTAAACTTGCTTGTTGTTTCAGTGAAATTATACATATGTGTTAATTCCTCAGCATATGGGGTTTCTCACTGGAGCTGGAACAACCAGATTTTTCTGAATCAGCAGCTTCTTCTCAAAAATAAAGGTTAAAATCACAGAATAATGCATACTGGAAAGGACCTCAGGAAGTCATATATTCCAACCCTCTGTTAATGAAAGTCATAGAATAAGGCTGCAAACCAAAGTTTCTGTTTTCAGTTAACTAAATGTAGAGTTGGGGTTTCAGTGTTGTTCTTGGCACTTCAGGAGTTCAACACCCATTTCAGGAAAACTCACAAAATTGTTTATTTTCTTTTCTTTGATATAATCTGAATTATTGTCGTGTTTAATGGCAACATTTCAAAGTGTAGAATAAGCTGGGTATTTCTTGCTAAAGAAAGCCAGATGATGTTCCAAAGTACCTGCCTTTTGGGAAATGTCTCAGGTATCTAGGTTCTTGTTTAATGAAACCTGATGCTTATTAACTGGATGGAAAATGATAATGTTAATATACATCTCTGGGTTTGTCCCCAGCGTTCTCCCATGTTTGAAAATTCTCCTAACTGCTCTTTTTAAAAGATTGATTAATATTTTTCTTTGGACAAAAGAATAACTTCTTTCAAGCTATGAAATGCTTTTAATTCCTACAAAAAATACAAAAATTTTATTTAGAATAAAAAGGAAACTACTCACATTAAGAATAAACGAGATTAGAGTAACACAGAAAGTTCTTTCTTTCTCTACTGTGCACTTATCTGGACACATACCTCCCTAAAGCACAGTAAAAATTTTCTGAACTTAATGAAACTCAAAATTCATTTAGATGCATATATATAATGTTGTGCAACTGAAACTATTTTTTTCAAATATTCATTTCATAATCTATCGTATTACACAGCTTCTTGCTTGCTATTGCATTGCATGGTTTTTAAACGGGTGACGGACTATTGCTAAGTCATTTCCAGAGCTTCTCTGACTTGTTTTCATAGGCTTGCTCCTTCCAGTTAAATTATAAACTAAACCTGACCACATTCTGAGCTTCTTTCTCTCTCCACCCTCAAAGTCCAGTTGAGTCACTATCAGCTTCTGGGAAAAAAAAGCTAAATTTTATCATAATGCCTACACTATGAAAGAAGTTTAAGACCTCCTCAAACTCTGGTGAGGAAGCACGGTGCAAGCTCCACTGACAAATTAAGTACAGGAAGCCTTCCAGAGGGAGACATTGGGAACAATACAAGAATTTAGCTAAAGCAGGGATTAAAAGCACAGAAGACAATTAAAAATCTCAGAGCTAACTTATTTCCTTACCTTTTCTATTGTGGTCTCTGTGGAGCATCTCTGCAAAGGCTGAGATTAGCATTTGATGGATCAGTGAAGGATCCATGGGGTTTTGACAACAAAATGACAGCAAGGAAAAAAGAAAAAGGTTTGAAGAACTATAGGATTTTATTTTTTATATTTTTTTTTTACTATTAAATTACAGGACAGGTAAAGAAGGATTGTGGAAAGGGAGCCTTAAGCTGCAAGACTATTAGTGTACCAAACAGTGGCTGTGTATGTCACTAGGTTCCATAGGAGCTCACCCACACTGGAGCTCTCTTGAAAGCATATTTTACAGTGAGGGTATTTGGCAGCAGCACACTTTGTCTCAGTGCTCAGTGATGTACTGACATAGCAGTGATGTTGCAAGCCAGTGCTTTGCACTGCTATTCTTCCCTCGGGTAGCCAGAAGCAGTTCCAGACATGTTTTGCACAGTGAGACAAAACTCATCAACAGTTATTTGTTCTGCATTGTCTGAGCCCTCTACAAGTTCTGTCTCACTTTGCTGAAATGATGACTTTTAGGCATATGACGTCTTAAAAGTAACTCACATGTTGCTTTTAACTTTTCCTGGTTTATATGAAAATAGCCAAACCAGTACAAAATGCAAAAGTGCTGAACAACATATATATATTCTTATGAAATAATCTGATTAATTCACACAGTCTTTTCTTATTTATTAAAATAAGACATTATTTCAGTATGTTTTAACAGAGTAACTTCCTGTACATGTTTTCTAAATAAGAAAGAGAAGGATAGAATTTTCCCTGGAAACAAGGCGGAAAGACTGGAGCAAAGAGGACCTACCCTTGGTGGCATAACAAGTCAGAGGATGCTCAAGCAAACTGAACGTATATGAGTCCATAGGTCCTGATAAGGTGCACTCATGACTGCTGAGGGAGTTGGCTCAAGTCATTACAAGGCCACTCTGCATAATCCTTGAATGATTGTGGTATCTGGGATACGTGTCTGAAGGACTGGAGAAAAACAAATGTCATTCCTATCTTCAAGAAGGGCAAGAAGGATTCAGGAAACTACAGACTGGTCAACCTCACTTGATTGCTGGGAAGGTGATGGAGCAATTAATCTTGAAAACTCTTTTCAGGCACATGGAAAACAAGGTCATCAAGAGTAGTCAGCATGGATTTACCAACATGAAGTCATGTTTTACCACCTTGATAAACTTATAAGATAAAATGACTGGCTTGGTAGAAGAGCAGTGCATACAGTTCACCTAATCTTCAGTAGGGCTTTCAGTGCTATCTGGCGTATGATCCTCATAAAGAAGCTGATGAATTATGGACAGACAGTGAGATGGATTGAAGACTGACTGTATTTCTAGTGCCGGAGTGTAATAAACAGTGAGTGGAACAATGTCTAGTTGGAAGTCAATATCTACTGATGTTACCCAGGGGTCAACACTGGCTGCAATGCTGTTCAACAGCTTCATTAATGATATGGATGATGAGACTGAGTGTGCCCTCAACAATTTTGCAGATGACACTGCTTCATTACTTTATGTTACAATAATTTGTATTAAATTATTGTATGAACTACAATATCATGAAAACAATTTCTCCTGATCAGTTTATAGTACCTTTAAATTTATGTGTATTTCACCAGATTATTTTATTTCCCTACAGTGATAATTTGTACAAGTTATGAGGTAAACCTCATTTTATGTTGAGTAAACAATTCTTGAAGTGAACATCTGTTTATGCAGTCATAGGTGCATTAGGTAGATGTTTCATACTGAGCTTTTTTTTTCTTTCTTCTCCCCTGCATCCCCCCACCCAATCTCAGAGATGACAGCAATTAGCAGTTAAGATCTTCTTTATGCTTTTCCATTCCAGCAAACAGTAGCATTTCTATGTATAGTATAAAGAAGTAATGATTTAGACTCCAACTGAAAGATCAACTGTTTCCCTGATGGTGACTGCTTTTCACTATACCACAACTTACACTGTGTTTTGAAGATACAAGGTTATTTTTTCTTATCAGTTATCATCCTGAAAAATCCAACAGTGCTCCAGTGGATGGCAAATTTTAAACTTCTTAAATATGTTTCTCAAAGATTATCAGTGAGCCACAAGGAACAGCTGTGTGCCCCTACCACCACTCCAAATCTGTAATGTTCTTGCTCCAAAAGGACTCCTTTCTTCTGTTACAGCTATATGTCTACATCCATGGAAAGTCAGAGGTGTAGAGAGTTTGATACAAAGACAGCAGGATTTTGGCAAGGCAAGGCCTGGAGACATTAAGCATGATTTCAGTTTGTGGTCCAGTGGTGATCAGCAAAAAATATTTCTTTCACATTGCAGGGTTAAAATTAGAAAGACATATTTTGCATTGAGTGAAAATCCACTTAAAAATGCAACCTTTTTCCCCACCCCACCGTGACCATTTCTGAAATACCTGCTGGGTCTCCATATATAGGAATATAGATATAGGAATTGCTCTTACAAAGCCAAGAGCAAAATACGATTTGGCATTCTAGCTGGGAATATAGTTGAGAAGTTAGTTGTGTTATGGGTGATTTATTTGTTTTCTCACTTACTTTTAAGTGCAAAAGAGAAATATATAGCGCCAATTGTGTGAAATTTGTTCTATAGGGAGTATTAAAGGATATGCACGAAATTAAAGAAATTTACAAATGAAAATCTAGACTAGGGGCTCCTGACCCTTGGCTTGGAGACAAAGTTGCTTACATCTTTTGAAGTTGTTACTAGTCACTGGGAATTAGAATGAGAAATAGCCTGTAATTGATGTAGCATATGTTTACACTTTGGCTTTAAAGCAAACCAATGGTCTCAATTGGTCATTGCTGAATTGCATGCATTTCCATACAACTTCATGATAATGGCCTTTGCAATCACATACTGGAAGTCCATACATTCGTCCACTTGTATACCATTACATCAGGTTTTACTACATACTACTGCATACTGCTGCATCACACCAGGAATTGTTACAGAAAATAGATACTCTGGAAACTTTGTCTTACTAATGCTACGATGCCTTCTGAAATAATTTTGACCATTGCATCTTACATCATTTCTTCCGTTCTTGCTGTGTAAACCATATGATCTTCCTCTAAAAGAGCAGCAGATAAGCCTGGATATGAACAAGCCACTGCTATTATGGCTGGATGTCAGATACCTTCTGGCATATGGGATGCTAACCAGGTGGGCAGCTGGTATACCCTATACAGTGTTAGGTCCACGGTGTGGCATGTGGCTGGGATGAATCTTGCATGGCGAAATGGAAATTTTACAGTTAAGAGACTGATTTTGACAATTACATTGCTGTCTGTAATGTGTGGGAGAGGTGGGATCTGTCATTCTGGCATGTCACTCCTTATGACAACCTCTTGAAGTCAACGTGGCTTTTTTTGGGTGTAGCACCATAAGGCCTGTAAGATGCCAGGAATGGTGAGAGTGCTGTGTGTGTGCACCCATGGCTGGCCACAGGTTTCTTCTAATGGCCACTTTTTGTTCATTTTCTCCAGAAGCAGTCTAGAGAAATTAGTTTTGACAGGTTTCTTCTGAGCTAGTAAGGAATGAACCATGATACGTTAGGTTGCTCTGACAAGAACTGTCAAGTAGCCAGGGAAGGGAGGTGTGAAAAAATAATGCATTGTCCTTGGAATGTGGTCCCTTGTCCTATAGTGTTTGACCCCAAATTTCAGTGTTGGCCCAGAGTACAGACTGTCTCCACTTGCCTCACAATACCTAGCATCTGTGGACGACATGTTGTACATGTTTGCCTTTTCAGACAAAGTTTTAGGTGACCTCATTACAATATATTGCACAAAGTTTTCCTGGCCACTGGTTGTTGTCCTTGACCTTCATTCAACCAGCTTTCATATTCCTGAAACAGCACTATTCTGTGCTTCTGTCAGAAGTTACTCAACCATGTTTCTCCATGTGTTCCTACTGGGAAATTCTCCAGGCAGGAACACTTCTTCCAGCATAATCAGACCAAAAATTCATTTGATTCCAGTCCCCAGGTTATCCTTCTGTGCTCCTAAGACTGAGATTACAAATTCTTTTTCTTTAGTAGCAGCTATAAGGAGTAACATATGTGCTGCAGGACCACATACCCAGAATGTTGTTTCCCGGCATGCAAGACCTGAATTTTTATAGCTTTTTGAAGCTTTGGTCTCACTAAGTTAAAAGAAATTCTGGCAGAAAACATTGGTAGGTACTTTTGCTCATGTAGCAAAGGAGGACTGGAGTTTGCAGGCTGTTAGTTTATTATATTCTGTGGAGGTGGCACATAAAACAGGATATCCTCTGATACATAATTTATTTGCTTTAATGTGACTGGAAAGTGTGGGTTTATGCAACTTTCTTCTCTAGGATGTCACACATGCAGTATGGGTCATCAGGTAATAAGATACTCTAAGTAACTCAGGTACCATTACTCAATATACTTTCCAATGTCACTGCTGAAATGGAAAAATGCCAATGCAGATAAATGCGACTGTAAAATCACACAAGCAATACAAGAGAATCAAAGAGGTGAAATACAATTACCATCAGCAAAACAGAATAGCCGCCGGAGCAGATCATTGTAATCTCTGAAGACACATTTTTCAGAGTTGTAGAAATTTCAAAGAAAACCATCAGGATTTCTCAAAAATTTTACAGAATTATGCAATAAAACATGAAACTTTACTGGTGCAGAATGAGCTTATTGGTAGTATAATTTATGGCAAATGACAGATTTCCCACACCATGACATATAGTTAAAATATTACTGGGATATTTATAAAATAGGAAAATGAGGAAACACAATTGGCTAAGAAGTTTGTCTAAGCAAAATTCCATTTAGCAAAGAGCAAACTTCATTCACTGAGTTTTGCACTTAAAGGATTTAGGCAAAATCACTAATACTTAACTGTTTCAAAGAATTATTCAAGTGATAGTCTGTGGAGACAGGATAGGGGGATATCCTTGTCTCTTTAATGACAAAAAAATTGGACAACACAGTGCACACACGTGTGTGGCTGGCAATGGATTTGACTAGGTGACCTATGATGTCTCCATGAAATCTAAACTCTCTGCAAATGTCTAATGGTGTAACCCAAAACAATGCCCCTTGGTAGAGTCATGAGCTGTGCATGTTCTTGGGACTTCTACATAAGAGAGGGGTGAGACTAGAACGGATTTTTTTTAAATGGACAGTGTTTTTTACTGTGCTATTTTTATTTAACTGAACAGAGCCCTCTGTACCTGCAGTTGCTAAAAGGGGCCAGCTACTATAAAAAAGTCAAGAAGTTATTGGAAGCTATCACGCCTTTTACGCCAAGTTGTTTCAAAACTGTTCAGAATAAGGAAATATTGTAGCTATTTTCAAACTTTGCTCTAAACCGGCCAGAGCGCAGAGATCTACTGAAAATGCTAGCGCTGGCAAGAAGCTCTGGCAGTGGCATCAAGCAGATTTAGCACTACTGTTTTGATGATGTTTAGCCTTCTGCATGCTTAATGTCTGTATGAATACATGTGGAGAAGATACCTTTTTAAGGAGTCACTACTCCCCTGAGTCTCTCATATTCCCTGAGTGTTCCCATCTGAACTGTTTCATATCCATGAGTCAGAGAAACAGCTTTTTTTTCAGATAAGAGCACAGAATATATTTGGAATTCTGGAAAAGAGGCTGTTTCAACCTGGACCAGACAGTATCCCAGCTGTCAAAACAAAACAATGACAAAACAATGCAGAATTTTGAAGACTATTGATTCTCATCCAGAAACCACGGCAGCTGGGTTATCAGTAAAACACAGCAACAGAATTACCTTTTATAGTACTCTGCTGTACTTGATGTAAGGCCCTGAATATTTGCCATGAGAGAAACTCAGTACTTTGCCAGTAGCAAATATCTGCTTTGAAGTTTCTCTAAAAACAGAGACTTTGTCTGACAACAGTTGGCAAGTGTCTCTCTTATCTCATAACTGCCATTGAGACTAAGAGGATTGCGATTTCCAGTTTCAGTGACATAGTAGATGTTTTTTACTGGAAGGATGACTGTAGACTTAAAAAAACTCATCTAACATAAGTAATAGCAAAATTACTCCAAAATTACAAATATCTTACTAGTTAAGTGGAAATGCTTGAGACAAATTAATCTAAAATCTATGTTTTCTTCACACCACAAAATAGATGAGTGTAGGACGAAAGTGAGAAGAATTCTAGTACATACACCTATGTAAAAGAAAAATAAAATACCTTATTCTTCACAGACATTATTTGCTTTTACTCAAGCTTACTTCTCCTGAATTAACATTGCTTTACCAGAACAGCCACAAGTTGCTAACAATACTACATGCTGTAGGCTGGTCAGCTCTCAGGTTTCTCCTTACAGCAGCTGATGTTGTAATAGGTGGCTTTAGGGACTACCATCATTGTCACATTTTTACAATGGGGTTTGGTTGCACGCAGCAGGAGTAACAACAACTGAATAACCAGTTCTGCAGAGTAACAACATAATACATCCCACAGTCCAAACTGCTCTATATAAAATATAGAAACTCCAATATTTAAAATCTATGATTCGATAATATTTACCAGTATGGCGAAATGCTTCGTCATGTCTTTCTGTAAAACTGAGTCTTCGCATTTTAAATTTATTGTAATGAATGGTTATGAGAAGTCTTTCTAGTGGGCAAGAAATATTAATCATACTTGCAAAACAGGAAAGGCAGTTGGAATGAAGCTGGGCTATTAATGAAGATGATTTTAGAACCAGTGCACATTTAAAAGCATTAATTACATGGATCTCCATAGTATGACAGACCTCAGATGGTGGTTCTTAAGAAACAGAATCACCTGAACACTTGAATTATGTAATTGTTACTGAACAGAACCGTTAATTTGAAGTACAGTAATCAGAAGATTGTTATAAATGCATATAAATATGCAGACAAAATTCAAGGCAAGTGTTTCATCTTCTGCAGCTATGCGCTTCAATCATTATAGTTGAACACAACAAAATTTGTGGAGAAAAGTAGTACTTTTAATTTGCTCAGCTGATGTTACTGGGAAAGACAGACATATCTTATTATACATTATTAGACATACCAGTGTATCAGTCTGAGATTTCAGCCATGCCACTGATTTTAAGGGGGAAGGAAGAACAGAAAACTGGAGGTTTTAGGCAAGTGACTGTTACAAAAAAAACCCTTAAATACTGGTTACAAAAATGTTTGGTTTAGGGCTGCGTCAAGCATACATAATAAAATATAATACAACTTCATGATTTTCCTCAGTGTTGGCCAAAGATGAGGATGATCTAGCTGAATTCAGGCTTATTCCTGGGGACACTGTCTTTATCAAAGTCACTACTCAATTCATTTCACCTTTCAAGTATGAAATTTACAAACTATAGAGTAAACAAGATATGTACTATCTTGTCCAACAGGAGCACACGGCCCAGTTTATTCAAATAGAAAGGAGTTGAGAAAAGGCAGTAAAGTGAAAAGCATGAAAATCCTGCTAAGCCTGCCAAGCAGGAAGGTTAGGCATGAACTAGCTTGGTTTTTCATATGGGGAATTCAGGAGGAGATGAGTAAACCCAGCTGAACTGTGCCAAAAGAAGTACAGAAGATGGGTGAATCATAAAACATAAGAATATTGCCATTATGTTTGCACCAGATTAAAAAAAAAAAAAAAAAAAAAAAAAAAAGAGTGCAGACTTTCATAACACACATTAATTTTTTTTTAATACATGGGTGGTTTTTGCAGGCTTCCTTTACAAGTATTGTTCAGGTATTCCTGTTATAAGAAATAATGCATTAATAGCTTGATGAGGATTAGCTCAGAAAAAGTTTTAGGTGAAATACTCCATAACAATTAGGTTTGTACTTCGATCCCTCAGGGTCTAACTTTTTGCAGTGGAGAATGCTAAAAGGATTTCTGAAATTAAAGCAATTACTGAGACATAAATTCTAGAACATCCAAACTAAATTATTTTGTGCTGGCATGACACTCTTTTTTTGAAAGGACTCAAAATCTGAACTTCTTATTTGAAACAATATATACTGAGGTGAGACATAAATCAGGATAATTTGGATTTTAATAGCTATGTTAATCTTGTATGTATATATACACAAATTGTGCACATATATGTACTGATTATTGAACTTCCATTCAACTAATATTAACTTTTAAGTCTTCATTATACAAAAGAAAGTGGATTAAAACTATTTTGGTATAACAACCTAGAAAAATTGCCATCTGAATCTAGTTTTAAGAAACATCAAGTAATCCCAAGCACAAACACAGACTGGGCAGAAAATGGATTGAGAGCAGCCCTGAGGAGAAGGACTTGGGGGTGTTGACTGACATGAAGCCAAACATGAGCTGGCAGTGTGTGCCTGAAGCCCAGAAAGACAATTGTGTCTTGGGCTGCATCAGAAAGAGTGTTGCCAGCAGGTTGAGGGAGGTAATTCTCCCCCTCTGCTCTTGTGAGACTCTATCTGGTGTACTGTGCGCAGTTCTGGGACCACCAAAACAAAAAGGATGTGGACCTGTTTGAGCAAGTCCAGAGGAAGGCCATGAAGATCAGAGAGCTAGAACATCTCTCTTATGAAGACAAACTGAGAGCATTGAGGTTGTTATATGTGGAGAAGAGAAGGCTCAGGGGAGGCCTTAATGCAGCTTCCAGTACCTAAAGGGACCTACAGGAAAGTTGAAGAGGGAATTTTTGCAAGGGCATGAAAGGATAAGACAAGGGGGAATGGTTTTAAACTGCAAGAGGGTAGGTATGGATTAGATATAAGAAAGAAGTTCTTTACTATGAGGGTAGTGAGGTACTGGAACAGGCCGCCCGGAGAAGTGTTCAAGGCCAAGTTGAATGGGTCTTTGAGGAAGGTCTATTAGAAGGTGGCCCTGCCCATGATGAGGGCTGGAATATGACCTTTGGAGGTCCCTTCCAACATAAACCATTTTATAATTCTATGATTATTTACAGACTGCTCAATATTGTTATGAAAGTTTTAAATATAAATCAAGTTTAAAAGCTTCTCATACATTTGTGTGATTGTTGTAACATTAGAATGAATGAATCGTGATATATAGAATGAATGTAACTTCCTCTTTTGTTGTTTTCAGAAAATGCATGAAAGGGACACATATTTCAGTGACATCATCCATGGCTCTTACAAGCCCATGAGCATTGAATGACATTTATGCTGTACTATATTTACCAGCCAAAATTTATGTGCAGCAAGCCTCCTGTGTAATTTTGAGCTGCTGTATGTAAGAGAAGTTCAACATTGTGTGCTCAAAAAATTGTTGCAGCTGACTAAATAGAGGATGCTGTTTCACAGCAGATAAAAAAGTACTCTCATAAATGTGGGATAAAGTTCTTTTCTCTCTGCCATGCGTCCAGCAGATGAACTGGTGATGAACTGGTTCAAGCCTTCCAGACAAAACTAGTTTGGGAGAAAAAAAAAAAAATTAATAAAACAAAATCCCTACCCTACTTTGATCTTACAAGTACAAATGTTAGTATAACGGAGGGAAAGGCAGTGTATAGGGGAGGGCATGGCAACAAAAGAGGAAAGAATGAGAATAACATTATGCTAATACCAATTCAGATTGCTGTAAACTTCTGTGCAGTTTTCCCTTGAGACTTAGACAACAACTTTTGAAGAGACTTTTCTTGTCTTTGTGACATTTTCTATATTAAAATGAAAGTGTAAAATGTATGCTAAAATGAGGGACCCAAGATGTCCTGGGTTCAGCAGTAGCAGTTATTTTTCTCCTTCTTAGTAGCTAGTGCAGTGCTATGTTTTGCTTTTGTGGCCTGGGAACAGTGCTGATAACACCGATGTTTTTAGTTGCTGCTCGAATGTTTGGTCTGGCCAAGGACTTTGTGAGTCTCATGCTCTGCCAGGGAGGAGGGGAGGAGGGGAGGCCGGGAGGAAGCAGAGACAGGACACCTGACCCAAACTGAACAAAGAGGTATTCCATACCACAGCACGTCATGCCCAGGATGTAACAGAGAGTTACATTCTCCTGATTCTCCTCCCCATCCCTCCGGGAGTGGGTAGGGTCAGGGGGGGCGGTGAGTGGATGAGCTGTGTGGATTGGTTTAAACCACAACACAAGAAAAATCCATTATTAAAATATTGCACTAAAATATGTGTATGAAAATACTGCTGTTCACTGTTTTTAAAATATAAACTTCTCTACCCATCCCTCCTATAAAGAAAAAACAACAACAACAACAAAAAGCAGGTTATTAATGACATTTATATGGATATAAAAAAATTCTTCCTGAACTGTTTGTTATGCCACCTTAATTAACTTAGTTATTTAGAACAGTTACTCACTAGCTTAAAATTTTACTGTATGTTCGCATGTGTATACATATTAACTCACAACAGTATTGAGTTGTTATAAATTTTTTCAGAATAATTTAACAAAAAAAAGAAGAATAGCCATTTGCAGAATTCTTTCTTACCAGAAAAAAAGAAAACTAACAAAACCCAGATTTATCCCAATAACATATTTGTTGTCTCCTCTTTTGGTTGGTTTTTCTGTTGTTGTTGGTTTTGTTTTGTAATGGTTTAGTTACACTGTTCTGTGTAACAAGTTTGACATTTCTTTAGGATTTGGTTATTATCATTCACAAGTAAGTGTTCCAGCAATAGGCCATATATTTCTTAAAGGGCCTAATTATAACACAACTGATAGTCACTGAGAAATTCAAATTAATCACAATATAATAAGTATTTTATATACACACTTTAAGAGATTTAATTTTTGAGAGAATACTCTGTGACTGAATTCCAAGATGAAATGCAAAATTCATGTTCGACAACAGATCAGCAACAATGTCTTTCCAGGATATACTGATCACATGTGACCCTCTGTATTACTTATTAGACAATGTATGTAGACAGACAGAAAAGCTGAATATCCTTAAAGGTGCCTTTTACCTTTAGTTCTTTTTTAAGTCTTGGAAAGCTCTATTAAACTCTTCTGAATGGTATACATTAGGGATACTTTTGAACCAAAGGGCTTCTTTTAAGCATACAGTAATAGCTTACTGGAAGGCTTAGCTTTGAACACATCCAACAGAGAATTGGAAAGGTCCCCATGTCAGGTTTTTGATTAGGAGATTGTGCATACATTTCAGATGGGTTTGCAGTCTAACAGAGGATGTTGTAGCAGTCCTGCTCTTACAAAATTAAATTAGAATTACAGTTTAAATGTTTGTTTGTTTGCTTGTTTCTCAGAGTTTCTGAAAACACTGGAAAGCACAACAAACAGCTTGTTACAGTCTGCTTTTGTGCCTTAATGAGACACATGCCCTGTGCATATAGACCTCACTGTTGATTCCTGTTTGACTCCAGACTTCTTATGTTAGGTTGCAACAGTGTACCACTGTCCTTTAAGCAGAAGATGTACCAGCAGACTAAGTTTTCAGTAACTTTTTTAATCCATGGGATGTAATGTATAGGCATGATTGACACCCAAACCAGTTTTATTGCCTTTCTGATTCTCTAGTTGTTTAGAACTACAATTACCTTCCTTCCCTGACACCATTACCCCCTTCCTAAGGTTCCCTGCATACTTAGATTCTTAAAGAACAAACTGACAATTAATTAATTAAACATACATACACATAAACTGAGGAAAATAATTTCTTAGTCTTAGACATAGGACTTATTAAGAAAACACAAGGCTCCCATCAGGCTACTTCTGTAAGAATAGACATAGTCATTGCATCTCTATAGAGAATATAACTCATATTCTTCAAACTGTAAAATATGTGTAAGATACAGGCCTGTAAAAATATTGTTATATTTTTTGCAGGGTAGAGATATTAGATTATGGTGAAACCCATTGGTAAAAAGTAGCTAGCAATATTAGTTCAGCTATATTCATCAAACAAGCTAGCATTAATATGCTAATAATGATTTTTTCACAGCAATTTTTTTTCTTTCAAACTACTTTTGTCACTTATTCCTGTTAATGTTATATGTCATGTATGTAATTTTGTGCTCAAGCAGGCAGAGGTCATAAACACAAACTGGAACAATTAAAGATCTTGTTGTCATCATCAAGTGCCAGGTTGTGCTCTGCCTTTGGTGGGTCATAAATACCTTTATTTTCTTTACTGTCTGTAAGGAGTGCTATGGAATTTGTTAATTTCAAATTGTTCTTGCAAAGTTTACAGTGAAAAAAGCAGAATTAGAGTTCAGAATTTTAAAATTACCTTTCTTTTATCTTGAATGAAAGCTTAAAATCTTCAGTGAGAGAAAACTTGTTAGTCTGGACATCAATGGTCATTATGCTACATTTTTGTCAGAATAAAGATCTAACTTGTAAGATGTGGGAGCAAATATTAAGTTGCTGTATATCAGTATTGATCTTTGCATTCACTTGGAGAAATCCCCGAGTCTGCTGAAACTAATTCATTTATACTAACTTAACACCAGTCCATAGTCTAACCTGTGAATTCAATAAATGCAATGTGAAGGATATGCTACAGAGAAAACATGACAGAATTCAAGACACTTGCTAACAGGAAAAGAATGAAATTTTGAACAACTTTCTTGCTTTAGGATTCTGCATCAGTCTCAAATGCATTATGACTGATGATAAACTAACTCATTTCTAGGGGATTAAAGCTCCACTCATTCATTTTTTAATTTGAAAGATGCAGTAGTGGTTAAAGGAACATACACTGCCAGGTAAGTCAAATTTGTTAAGTACTGTCAATATTTGTCAAGTGCCTTACATTAAACGATAAACAGTTTACTGGTGCACTGGCAGTTAAAAAAAAAGAAAAAAAGAAAAACAAAGAAAAAGAAAAGAAAAAAGAAAAAAGTCAAAACTGAAACGCAACCAAACAAAACAAAGCGGATCACTTGAAAATAACAAGGAATATGTTTTGACTGTATTTTAACTAGGATAGCAATATCAAAACCTTAGCTGAGCGAATGACAAAAATTCAAGCCCTGTAAAACCATTTTGACATACTGCACAACTGTTCCGTGAGCACTTGAAGTCAGCATATGTCAGCATTGAGCTAATAGAAGTGGTCTTGCTGTCATCCCTCTTAGCTACCTTTTTTTTCCCTTTCAGCAGCTTGGCTCCCTCCTCTTTTGCTGGTGAAGCAGGTGCATGGCTGGCAACCTGCATCGGGGAATTCCTCTGCTCCTGCTAAAGATCTGCTCTTTCACAATGAAGAATCTCCCTCATCAGGCCAGACAGAGATGAGGAGTTCATGCTCAGGAGAGCTAAAAACTGACATTACAGTATCTTTAAGATGCTTACTTGGACAAAGTGCCTCAGCCTTGTTCTCTACTCCCAGGCACCTTTTAAATTGATCCAGTGAGTGACTTAAATTAGTGCTTGCCATGGGCCTTCCTGTGATCTTACTTGGGCCTAAGAAATTTCTCTTCACAAACTGATTTGATATAGGAGGTGGCTAGTACCAGTCTCTTGGTTTATTCATAATTTGAGCCATTAAAGCTTTTGTTTTGAACATAAATCCAAACCATGAGGCCCAGGACTTGCACTGTGTAATCAGACTAAGAACAATGTGAACTATGTAGGGTTTGGAATATTATCCAAAACATTATTTTACTAGAAAAAATTTTTGCCTTTGCTATTTTAATAATACTTCAGCCCAAATAGACTTTTTTATTTAAAAGTAAATTTATTTTTTCAATTAAAGATAATTTTGTGTCCCTGTGTGTGTGTGTGAGGTTAGTGTATTTATTACCCTTTGTTATTGACTGAAGAAATGAAGAAGAAATGTAATAGCAAAATGCAAGACCTACAAGTTCCCAATTTAACTGCAACAGAACCTGAGATAAATGCACACATTTGCATATTTGAAACTCAAAAGCTTTTCTAGTAAGTGGAATAAATGTTTCTGAGCTGTCCAGCTGCTTCAAGTAAGATTATACTGCATATGTTTAAATTAACCACAGAAGAAGGTTAATTCTGGTAGTATCCCTGAGTGATGCCTTGCTTTTTTTTTAACCAGAATTAGAAAATTAGGTATTCCACTTAGTCATTTATTCATTAGTAGAATATAATAGATAAATGAAAAACACAAATCAGTGTCTTTGGCATTGTGTAAATAATGAAAAATATATTTCCCTACTGTAGATATATTTTTTATGACTAGACTAAGATAGTTTTCATTACATGAATATTACATTGTGCTGCCTGACTAAAAGAATTAATCTAATTTTTGTGGAAGAAGGCATTGTGTTTATTTCAATGAGATTGCAAAATGTGATATAGAGAGTTAGTTTTGTTTCACCTCAATAGTGTAATATGTCTTTGCAGTGACAAATGTACTGCAGAAAGCAAAGTTAGGCTTTGCGCCAGATTTGCAAGCACTGTACAAAAGCTTTGTTGTCCTGTTCCACCGGTTTTCACTCTAGGCAAAATTATTTCTGCCAAGCACTATCTGTTATAGTTGAGTAGAAAAAAAGGGGAGGTTAAAGAGCAAAGTTTAAGGCAACTTGTTTTATTTGCTGTGGAACTGCAGCAAGTCTGTGAAGCATAGCAGTCTCACTGAAATGAGCACACAATCAGGCAGTCTAGCAGAAGGCATATACTGGATCTGTATTGCCTTTGAGATGTCCAAAAAAGGCGTTACAAAATGAGGAGAGGATAAGGCACATGTTTTCTTCACAGAACTCTTCTCCTATCTTGATCTTGTGTTTTAGTGCACCTCTGAAAGTAGTACATGGCACAACTCATTTAAAAAGAGATTCTGATTTTTTGGTAAGTCTCGCAGTTTTTTATGTTGTTTCTTATCTCTAGTAAAAAAGATAGGTCCCCTGAGCTCTGTAGAAGGAAGTCTCCATAGCGCATATGGCTGCAGAGGTGAACCTGGGTTTCTTCCCATTCTTGATATCTAACAAGCAGGGATGATTACTATTTTTGGGCCCTGACAAAATACAATCATCTTTTCATTGAGTAACTTGGTCTAGTTAAAGGTGTCCCTGCCCATGACACGGGGGCTGGAACTAGATGATCTTTAAGGTCCCTTCCAATCCAAACCATTCTGTGATTCCATGATTCATTCTGTCAGTAGCCACCCAGGCTATAAAATTATTTTTCTTCTTTTTTGTTTCTTTCCAGAAGCACTTCAGAATTCCTTGGGCTGTAAAAAATGGACAAATATTTTGAAAAAGTAAACTCTGCTACCTATTAACCTTTCTGAATTCAGCTTTCTCTTAATGTCCATAGATACTGTCTCTCATGCAAGTAACAGCACCTAATGTAAATATTTGTGAAGCTGGACACCAGGGATAGGAGTTGATTCCAGTTCGTATCTTAGCTGGTTTAGTCTTTATTGGTAATGCAGAAGAAAGTGCAATTCCTTGATTTCTTCCAAAATACATCTTTCAAAAAGGCCAGCACTGTTTTGAAATAATTACATGTGTGTTTTTCTCTTTGATTGAGTTTCTAGAATGCTACGCTCTTTGAATTGTTTCTGTAAATGTATATTTCTTGTTGCGTTTTTAGGACTTTTGAGGTAGTCTGTCCCGGTCATTAGATTGTCACCATCACATGAATGAAAAGATGTTTTTATCATCACATGGAGGTCATGTGGCATTTGTCTGCATGTGTGGTGAATATTAGCTGTGAAAAAATCATATCTGAGGTTTGACTATCAAAGGTACAGTGAGTACAGATACCAATGCCCTGTGAACATGAGTGCATTACTGGAAGTATAACATAATTTCTGTTGTCATTGTTTTTTTGCAGACCTGATAGGGCTTTAAGATGGATAGTGTGGATGTCATTTTTTCTAGGTGAGCTGCTAGGCTTTACTGTAGGTGACATTTCCATTCTGCGCCTCTTTGCCCTCAGGCTCTATGAGCATCTGGCTGTTTGGGAATTTTATGGATATCTCTCCTTGTTGACTTTTTTTCTTTAAATAACTGGGGAAGGTTCTGTTTTTCTGGAAAAAGTTGATGTATGTTGTCCACATCCTTTCTTTTGTTCTCAACACAGCAAGAGACGTGAGATTTGTAATGTGATAAGGTACCTGTAGAGTTCAATCTGACCTCATTCATTTGTATGAAGCTCATTTATTTGAAATACTCATTTCAAGAAATTTTTGTTTCAGACTTATAGAAATTATATTGTTCAAATCTTGTTTTACATGTGAATGTTAGGGATATTTTTCATCAAAATTTTCATTTTAATAGTATTAGCCTACTAATTGCTCTGATTTTTCAGTACTTTGGTGTTAGCCTTTGCAAGATGCTGGCCCCTCTTAAATGATACGTTTCTAATCAAGTAGAAAGAATAATGCATCTTTTCCATTAATTTTCTGTTATTTTTCCTTAGCAGAGAGAACTACAAGCAGGAAAAAATATGAGGGAGCTCCGTAATGCCTGACCAAACAAACTGCTTTGAGTGACAGATTTCAAATTCTTAATTTATATTATTTATTTTCTTACAGCATAGATAAAGCAGGACATGGAGTTGTTAGAACAAGCTCAGAGAAGGGCCATGAGGATGATCAGGGGATTAGAGCACCTCCCGTATGAAGATAGGCTGAGAAAGTTGGGGCTGTTCAGCCTGGAGAAGAGAAGGCTGTATGGAGACATAGCAGCTTTCTAGTATCTTAAGGGGGGCTGTAAGGATGCTAGAAAGGGACTCTTCATTAGGAACTGTAGTGATATGACAAGGGGTAACTGGTTCAAATTTAAACAGGGGAAATTTAGATTAACTATAAGGAAGAAGTTCTTTCCTGTGAGGGTGGTGAGGCACTGGAATGGGTTGCCCAAGGAAGCTGTGAATGATCCATCCTTGGCAGTGTTCAAAGTCAGGTTGGACAGGGCCTTGAGCAACCTGGTTTAGTGTGAGGTGTCCTTGCCCGTGGCAGTGGGGTTGAAACTAGTTGATCTTAAGGTGCTTTCTAACCCCAGCCATTTTATGATTTTTGATTCAAATTAATGTTAATTTAGGTTGCATTTACTTCTTCTATCTGTCCTTGTGTACAGACAGACAAACCAAGACAAAGAGCAATATCAAACTGAAGAAGGGGTTGACTGTAGCAAGGCATCCAAAAAGTTTTGTAGTCAGTAGATTTTCTTTTAGCCTGAAAAATTGATGCAATGAAGAGCAGGGTGAGGGAAAGAGGAGAATAGACACTTCTTGTCTTACTCTGCAGGCAGTAATGAGTAGATGTCCAAGCCAGCTTTTAACTATAAAGAATTTAAAACTGTGGCCACAACAACCTCAGTGAAGGCTACTTGATTGTGGGTTATTCCCAGACTGAATTATTTTGTTGACATTCACTTGGTTTGCTTTAGTAAAAATGTAACTCCAGGCTCGTGTTTAGAAGAATCTCCTCAGAGTCACTCATTCTTTCCCAAGGAGGAATTTCTGTTTAAGTAAATTAGGCAAAGTTCAGAAGAGTTCTTCCGGCTTGTCATGTAGTACACATGATCCATGGCTCCAGAACAGCTTGTTATTTAGTTAGTCTGTGTGCCATGAGCACAGGGGACTGTGAGAAAGATCCACGTGAACAACTGTGTAATATTAATGAAACTGATTTCTTTCCTGGTTCTCACTGAGTAACCATTTATAAAACTGAAGTAAACTTTGATTTACTTCTCAGTTCTTACAGGTCATTGCTTAGGATAAGCTTCACTATTCACTACAATTTAACAACTTAGAAAACATCAGTAGGAAATACATCTGAACCAAGAAATAACAGACTGCATTTCTTCTTCTCTGGTAGAAAAATGCATACTTTAAGAACTAACAAAGTACTGTTACTCTGGAGTGATGCTTGAAAGAGGCATAGCTGAAGTAGATCCAGAGGGCGTTTGCCAAGAAAATGTACATCCTTCCTTGTCTGAAAATTGCGAGCACCTTAAGTACTTGGCAAAACGCTTTTAAGCAGAGCAGGCAACATTCCAGCTGCAAAATAAGAACTTTAAAGAGTTTTGATTAATTTGCCATTCAGACTTGTACAATATAATTATGTTTTCTCTTACCTGTTTGATTAAAGAAAGTAAACCACTTCAGCATTAGAGCCATTAATATCCAACATGCTGATCCTGGTGGGAATTTAATACTTCCTTCCATACAGACAGTGATACAATCACTTAGTGTGTGGGAAACAGCTTCTTTGTCTTCAGGTATCATGCTCTAACTAATAACAGCAAAAAGCAAAGCTGTTTTGCCATGGTCAGCTCATATGATAAAAGAGGCTGAGTCATCTCTGCAGGCAATAAAATAGACGTGTGCCTCCATAAGAGCTCTCTCATTACAAAATATTTATGGCATGTTTTTTCACAGCAGACTGAAAAAACTTAAAGTGGAAATAATTAAGTCAAGACAAATACGGAGATTGTAACCAATGCAAAGGCCTCTGAAACCAGTAAATTATAAATTGACTAATGAGGATATAATTAACATCAGCTATATTATCACTATTAAACTATTAAATCCTATAATTAAAGTAGTATGTTATGATATAGCCAGACAGAATTTTACTTAAAGGTGTGAATGACATAATCACTTAAAAGGCAAACAAGGCTAAGTCTAATTGCTCAGAAATTTTTTCTTAAAGAACAACCAAAGAAAGCATGATTACCTCTGCCTATCGTTCATATCACTGATAGAAACAGAATGCTCCCCCTTTAGAACCACCCAGGATTCAAACCAGATATCTCATGTATCTTAGGAGTGTCCTTTAATTTACTCTCATTTTCATTCAGGAGCTACTTCATGCAAATTGCAAAAGCAAGTTGCACCATTACTAGACTACAGATGCAGGCTCTCACAACCATTATTCTGCCTGATGTCATGAATTTTGAAAAGTATTTCATGCCCTTTCCCCAGCAGTAGCACAGCTTCTATTGTGAAGCCAGACTGCTCAGAGCTCTCCAGAACCACGGGAACTTGTCTTGGGAAGTGTGAGCTCATCTCATTTCAACTGAGGTGAGCATAAGCCCCTAGGCAAGTGCCACAATAGTATTTTCTTCCAGCATTTTTAAAGGAGTTGTTGCAATCACATTTAGTGGGAAATGGGCATGTGGGCAGATTTCTGGTTCTGCTCATAGTCCAAGGCCTCACTGGACCTCCATGTGCTTTTCCATGTGGTTAAGAAAGGAGAGGAGGTGGCAAACCCTGCTAGGTAGACAGCATAAAAAATGAGAAAATACAGCAAACTTTTAAGGCAAGCAGAAGCATGCCATCGATTATGCATGGAGTGATAGGACAAGGGGTAAAAGGTTTAAACTTAAACAGGAGATTCAGCTTAGATATAAGGAAGAAGTTCTTTACTGTGAGGTTAGTAAGGCACTGGAACTGTTCACTGCGTCACTCGTGGTTTCTCTCTTTGAGGAAGGTGGTCAGTATTGATGTTAGTACCCACTAGGACATTGCAAGGGTAATCATAATACCAAAGAAAAGGAGCAGATATTTGTAGATTTTCTTGTGTAACTGTGTCAGGGTTATTAGTCGTAATGAGACTTTGCAGCACTGTTAACTGGTCTAATGATAAATGTTTAATATATTTTAATTAGACTCTTAATGTCTAATGGCTTCCTATGTATGGCATGTTCCCTTTTGTCTGTAGCAGGATTTTGGGTATAACGAAAGTATTTCCAGTGTTGTTACTGGCTGAGTGAATACAATACTAATATGGAAACGAGTGTTGAACTTTGTCAGATTTTGGTGAACTAACCAACAGAAGGAATATAGGACTCAATAAATAGGCAGAAATGAGTAAACAAGACAGTAGAGGATAGCCATCAAAAGGCAACAATAGCAGTATTCATAATTGCCCTGCTAGAAGACAAGACAACCATCTGCCAGCCTGAAATCACATCCCCAAGGAGAAGGCAGATTCCTCCTTAGTGTGAACCTTCAAGAAAGATAGCATGGTTATGACAAGTTTGCTAATGTATCTCAGTGTTCCAGAGTTCAGGTATTCCAGGTGAGAGAAAACGAGAGACAGAGAACTCCCAACTAGTTTATTAATATGGGAAAATACAGAGAATCTAATAGATACAGTAAAGGATATTTCTCAAGAGTGTATACCTTACTAACCCCAAGTACCCTGTGAGGAGGATCAGGAAACCAGCTCCAAGGATCATCATCGCAGTGCAAGGAGGCAGGCTCTACTGTAGCGGGCATCCCTGCAGAGGCAACATTGACCTGGATGGTACAAAGTTCTGCTTCCTCGCATGGCATGAGGCTCGGGATTTCATACTGACAAAAATGCACACTCATCCAGACACAGCGGGCCAGCCTACATCAGAAGAAGTGGCAAGCAATATCTAGAAAGGTCTCCAATGGTAGAGACTTTTCTGGGGAGTTCTAAGTGTGGAACTTTCCAGGTAGGAACCAAAGCTGGACTCTCTGGGGAGGAGCCAAAGCGGGACCTTCCAGGGAGGAGCCAAACAGGACAAATGGTACTTTTCTATCTTTGTGTGTTTCACCACGGACCACTATCTATTGTCCCTGACAAACTCAGTATTAATGATCATGCAGCCTCATGGAGGAGATATGGCTTATTCCATGACACTGATCTTTTAGTGAGGTATAATATGTTTTCTTTTGCCTTCTTTGAACCAAGAAAATTCAGTCTGAACACATAACTTACACATAAACTCAAAATAGCACAGGAACTGAAGAGAAACCATGTGAAATCTTCCTTTACAACCAAAATTACTTGGTTAATCAACATCACAGGAAGCTGGTGAAACAAATCAATAGAATCAGAGGGCTGGTAAAATAGAAATAGTTTATTCAGGAAGCAAAAACAGGAAAAAATGAAACCAGTATTACACTGCACATCAAGAATGCTTTGAAGTCAGTCTCTGAAGTTGAGAAACAGGTGAGAGGCAAATTTGTTGCATTTCTCTGGATGAAGATAAAAGGAGTAAGAACAAAAGAAATGTCCTTATCAAAAAGAAGCTGTAGATAAAATTTTTGATCAGGCAACAGCAGCAACCAAAGGATGACATCAATGCTGGACTAAGTACCTAATTATTTATTGGGAAACAGTATGTAGGGTACAGTCCTACAAGATGTAGAGAGGATGACTTTGGATAGGGTAAGTTAAAGAGGTTCAAATGTGCAGAGAATTATAATATTCATCCTGGAGTACCTGATAAGTAATTGAGAGCATCTCACAATAATTCTTGAAGAAATGGTTAGAGTGTGATATTTCAGGAAGTTTACATTTCCAAAGGAAACTATATTAATAGAAAAATCATAGATACCGAGTTATAGATTTATTCCTTCAACTTCCCTTCTCAAATCATTGAGTAATCAATTTATAAGCAACTGAATGACAACAGTAAGAACATATACTGTTTCTGATCATTGCAATTCCTTTTTGACAATATAACTGCCCTAGAAGATAGGGATGAAGCAACACTTCTGATATATTTTGACCACAGTAAGCTTTCCAGCACTAACGCTCATGACATTTGTGACATTAGGAAGATCAGGTTAGATACTATGGCCATAAGCCAAACTCTCAAAACTCAGTGTGCACTCTTAGAGTAGATAGTAACAGTTTGCTGATAGGCCAAGAAGATATTTCAGACGGATAACTGGAGACATCTGGCTTGGGCCAAGTTCTAATCAATATTTTCCTAAAAAAAAAAACCAATCTAGAATGTGTTTGTAACATTTGCAGACTGTACCAATCTAAGGGGATTTGCTAGCTCAAAAAACAAGAAGAGAATTCAAAATGCATCTGGTGATATGCACGAGATTAAAATAAATGAAAAGCAACAAGTACTTTGCTGGAAAGGAGACATTAGACAATCCATCAGAAAGAAAACGGTTTGCTCTGCAGCGGGCACTGAGCTCTGTGGATTTCTGTACCTGGGGACTGCTGTGAGTGCAAACAGCAAGAACTCATCCCTGCCAATAAGGGGGATGACCCTGGCAATGACCCCAGTGCCAAACTCATCCTCAGTGATGGTGACTCCCTTCGAAAAACAAAAGGCAGGAAGTCTAAATGAAAATCTTTTCTCCTTCTTCTTGCTTCTGAGCTATCAAAAGCTTACCCCTCCACTACAAGACACTAGGTTCATTGGATCCTGCCTTTTTTAGTTGGAAAAGCTCATCCTCTTTTTCTGGGGCTGGCTTTAGCAAAAGGGCTGTCTTTGATTCTCTTAGAGTTCGTTTTCTTCTCCAAAAGCAAAGTATATTTGCTCTTATTGTTTTGAGACCTTGAGGAAGGCAGATTTCAAGGCAAAACATTGTTTGGCTGAGACAGGTTCCTGCCAAAAAATGACCTTCCACAGTCTCATTTGAGCCACATTTGGGCTTCAGGCTCTAACTGGTGAACAGAAACCAGAAACTCGTGGATACCATTTGGTAAGTTTCCAGCTTTCCATACTTTTCCCCTGACAAGGGACTTCTTGTGCTTTTTAATGCCACCATACTGGCTTTCTCAGGCTTGCAAACTCAGTGCCCTTACCTGGAAAGAAACAGTCAAGCTTCATAAAATGACTCAAAGAGAACTCCAACCTTAGGAAAGAGAGTGGGTTCCAGAGCCAACTCACTCACATGGCTATCCTTTGCTTTTTTACTAGAGATAAAATAATCCTCTTCATTAACAAAGTCATTAAGAATCTAGCATTCAGAATCTAACAGACCCACACTCCCAGAATAGCAGGAAGAGTGAGCAGAAAGTATTGCACATCTTGCAGGCACAACTTATGTTTCTTTTTATGCTTGGCCTTTAAGGTTTTCATAATGGCATGGGTAAATAAAATGGCCACAGATCAGTAAGAGGCTGGAGAAAGGCCCCAGAAGACCAGAGTTTCTGGGTATGAGATCTTCCTCTTCTAAACCACTGCAAAATAAGATCCAAGTTTGTGATTAGCTATGAATATTGCAGCAAGATCAATTATATCCATGTTCCTGTCTGATTTTAGTGCCTGTTTTGCACTGAAGAGGTAACACGGTAACGTGGTAGTTATCTGTGTCTTTCTGAAAACACATTAAACGGAACAATTGCACCATTAGAGTGCATGCTTTTTTTGTTGTGAAGATCTTGAATACCAAAAAAAAAATGGTCAATTTGGCTCAGGATCAGAGTTGTGTAACTGCAGATTTGACTCAGTTCTTCACCCTTAATGATAACAAATCACCGTACTTTCCAGAGGTTCTGTCCTTGGTACTGTTAAACAGGCCACAGTACCAATTTAGATCCTCTAAATACCAACTTCAATAGCTGGTCCCTTAACCTGCTAGGGAAGATCACCACTACTAGTTTTATTAATGCCTATTAGCTCGTATGACCCACTGATTGCCACAGACCTCTGCCTTCAGGTAATATAATTAGGTTAAGAGCCTTAAGTTTTTCTTCCTGTGTCAGCCATTTCTTTTTCCTTTCTTTCCTCCTCATTTCATTTCATTGCTATTCCCACTGGATTATTAAAGATTTCTGAAGCTATTCCTGCTAACAAGAAACCTTATTTCTCCACAGAATTAAACTTGATGCTCTACAAAGTTGGAAATTGTTCA
Source organism: Lathamus discolor (assembly GCF_037157495.1). Classification (NCBI taxonomy): domain Eukaryota; kingdom Metazoa; phylum Chordata; class Aves; order Psittaciformes; family Psittacidae; genus Lathamus; species Lathamus discolor. Next base: position 85,064,485 of record NC_088885.1, read on the forward strand.
TTACTCTTTCTATAAAGACAGTTTTTCTGGAGGATGTTTCTTCTGCTAGGAAGTAGGAGATTCACATCATGGTAATCAATCCCTCTTACATTATATCCTTTATGAATAAGATCTCTGTCACTATTTATCTTAAGTTCTACCTAAGGTGAAATAACTGACTTGGTACTAATCCAAGTCGGATGTAATCCAGACATATCTTTTTTCCCTAGTTTTAGATTTAGGAGCTTAAGTGATTGTTTTTTCTGCATAGGCTCAGTCTTCAGTCTCACTGCAATATGTTTCTAACTTATTTTCTGAGTCTGATACTGAAAAGTTTTGTACCAAAATTACACTTGTGTGAAGGGAGAAAGCAACATAGGGTTTGTTTTTTTTTTTTTTTTTGAGAACAGAAATAAGACACTGAGCTCTTTCTCAGGCTGTTTGGATTGAGGGGTTAGATTCCAATGTATATCCAATAGTATATCTCATGAATTTAGCAGGTAAGTTTAATAGGGATAAGGGTAATAAGGAACGTTTGATAAAGAGGATCAATGCATGTACCTGCCATGCAAGGAAGTTTTTAATTAAGGAGCACAAGCAAAATTATTGAGATTTGCCTGAAATGCAGAAAGAAGACGCTATGAGAAAAGAAAGCCATAGGGCCCAACTGTACAAAGATGGCTTAGCCATCTGACATAGGCAACAACTGAGCAATAAGCTACAGTTGACTGCACAGATCTCCTTGATTTGTTTTTATGTAAACCTCTGCTTTGGCAAAGAGAAACTGTAGAATACTCTTCCTTTGTCAGCAAAGGGCTTATGCCTGATTATAGGTATTAAATATCAGGAATTGCCTACTGGGGCAAAGGAGCTGACTGTTCTGAAATCTTCAGTGGCTGTTTTTATCAATAGTTAGAGATCTCTGAACAAAGAGAAACTGGATCAGGGCATGTGTTAAAGTATTTTATTCCCAAGTGATCTGCCTTCATTGATCAAACTATATTCTACCAGAGCCAATATTATTGCAGGTGTCTTGCCAAGTGATATCTCCATTAGCATGTTAAAAAAAAAAAAAAAAAACACTCCTTAAAATAAAAAATTAAAGAAGAAAAAGGAAAAAAAATAATCACCCACACTGTGAATACATACGTGGACAAGCATTCCAAGTAGAAAAGTAATGGGAAATTACAAACACACTAATTATTTATCCATTTTCTTATCTTCTTCAAGATCTTGTTAGACTCTGCTGAGGTAAAACTGAAGACTATTCAGACTGCACTGCCCCATATACCCAAGTATTAGATTAACACATCAGGAAAAATGGAGTAAAAATTGACTTCTAGAAAGTATTAGCAGAATCCTTGTTACATTGTGGAATATCTGTTTTACTGTACAGGCCAGAAAGCCAAAATACTGTGTCTAAGTTGGTAAGAATGTAGAGACTGACAGCAGAGGTAATTAAAAAGAGCCTAACAAGCAATGTAAGCTGTTTGTACACCGACCTGTAAGGACTGAGTCAAAAGATTAAGTCCAGAAAAAAAGACACTAAAAGAGGACAGAAGTTTCCCTAGCAGAAAAACTTACTATAACCAGTCAGTCAGTTGGCTACTGTTTGTTTGGTTGGTTTATTTAGAGACGGGATTGCTAAAATATAATTAGTATAGGTGATCAGTTATTAAGAACAGCTTTCCATCTGCAAGACTAACTATAAACAGATCAAAAGTTTTCTTGGGTGGTTCATAAAATCTTTTTCACTGCAGATTTTTTTAAAAAGAAGGCAGCCAAACAGATTTCAGGGTACGGATTCAGGTATATTTATTTTCCTTCTTATGGGACAGACTGAATAGACCTCCTGAGGCAAGTCTGTCTAGAATTCTTTTAGATTTCATCTTTCTTCTCAGCCTGTGTGAAAAACTTGTGTTGTGCTACAGCCAGGTTGTCATGAAATAACTTGTTTTAAATTTAATTCTTGGGACTCTCTAGTACTGCAGGAACATTCAGATTGTAACACTGATAATCTAGTTTTAGGGGTGTTTTAAGATTATTTGCAAGGCCAAAAATCTTTCCTCAAACAAAGCAGTTCTTAATAGTTTCTTGCAGTAATTCCATGATTTTACTATCCCCAAATCAGCAATAGTATAGATAATGACTTTCTGCCTTCTAAGATGATGAAGCTAGATGCTTTTCACTCCACCTTTTTTTTAAGATTGTCTTTGTTCATTTTTAATAGACTTAGCATTTTATTTTCTCTGAATAGATTGATTTTTTTTTTCTACACAAGGTATCACACTATATCAGACATCAATTTCAAAGAAGTAGCCTTTGAAGTTAATTTTTGTTTCTAGTAGACCTTTCAAATGTTTCTTTTTAAATGGAGATTCAATAGCAAGGACAATCATTTCTATCCTTTGTTATTATTCTCACGGTTTCCTAAAACATTGTATCTACATTTCTATTGTTTAGTTTAAAATATTTCTCTATACAGAATCTGAACTGATGATAATTTCTAGCAGCCATAAATTATGTTTAAACCTAAAAAATACTAAATAATTTTAACTACTGTTACATAGATCATCCCTTGTCATTTTCTAGGGATTGTTTACTTACACAGGAATACTTAATTTTAGGAGGATTGGTTTGGGTATGATTGCCCTTTTCTGTTGGAATAAGAAGAGCAAGAGTCTGGGAAACAGGGAAAGCTTATCCAGGCTTGGAGGATGTTATTAGTAGTGTGTCTTGCAAGCCATCCTGTCTTGGGCTGCAGACCTCTCCTGACAACCTCAGTAGCGTGCAAAATTAGAATAGGTTTCAACCTGGATAAAAGCAGATTAGTGAAGTCATGCATGAATTACAGATCTGCATGAGAGTAGGGCTCCTCATAACAAACCCTGTCTATTCATTCATCTTTGTTAACGGGACTTCCTCTCAAATTGCTCTTACCCAGACAGCAAAATCGTCTCCTGACCTCAATACTTACATTCATCTTCACTCACAGTCTTTCAATCTTTTGTCCTTACAGAAGGATGTCTGTAAGATAACACTAAAGAGAACAGTGATAATGATTTATGGTAACCATCTTTCCTGGAGGAAACAAAGGATAATAAAAAATAAAGCACACGGGTTTGGATTCATTTCCAGCATTTCTGAAAGCAAAACAATTTCCTTTTATTAGAGATTTTTTTTTTTCATCTTAAATGTATGTCTCTATTTTCCACTGATAAACATTTCAGCTTTTGTGAACTCAGTCTTAAAACAATTGTTATGTAAAAAGTCTTATCACTGCACAAATCTTTCTGACCAAAGAAACAATTATTGTCTGCCTTGTATTAGAAATAGGTATAAAAATTTCCTGCAATTGATAGGGGTAAAAGAATTCAGATATGATTAGGAAAAAAAATTGTCCATTTAAGGTTTCTAAAATGGTATGTTACCAAACCTGTAAGTACATACTGCTCTGCACGGAGAAAATTTTTGCACACTTTTGTTGTTGTTGAACTGCAAACTTTAACCTAGACTTCTGTTTTCCTGAAGGTCAGCACCTTCCTCCAGAGGAAGTAACTGAATTGGGATGATGATTTGGATATTTCAGTCTTAATACTGATGCTAGCAATGAAAGCGTTTGTTGTTCTTAATTTTTTTTTCCTGGACTGTTTGAACCTGGGGTGTTTTTTTTTAAAAAAAAGAGTTACAAAGTTTGCACTATTATTTAGTGTTTGGCATCATAAACTTCAACATGCAAAGATGAATTTATTACTATTTAAAAACTAGAATATGAAAAAAATGGCTTTGTGAAAAAATAACCACACTTCATTTGGTAACAACATCTTTTCCTCATGACCTGTAAATGCAACACTTCCTTAGACAACACAGTTGGGTTTGTTGTCTTTGGGTTACTATATAAAACCAGCTTCAAGAGGCTGGAACCTATTTCAAAGGCCTTTACATCTCAGGGTATTGTGGCAACACCCTGGTGTTTAAAAAAAGGCAGAGGGTTAAGCTTCAAATAACTTAATCATGTTTTTTTTTGGTTTTTTTTTTTTTTTGTTAAATATTCATAACAGAGTTTAATTTCTGTTCATAAAATAATCAAACAGGAAATAGTTCATTCCTTTATCCAACAGTGTAATAATGAGCAACTGTCAAAAATATAATGATATTTCCGTGGATTGTGGCAACAGTTGTCACAAACAAAACCATATCTTTTTAACTTAAGTCTTTGTTCCTCTCAAATGAAAGAGAAGCTAATACATTGTTTTACCAAGATGAAGTAGTTAAGCTTTAGGTAAATCTTCAGTGATAATTTCATTTCTTAGTTTAACAACAGTCATTTTATTTATCTTGATTGATCTGATCAACTTAACATTGCTTCTCTTACTCAGTTTTAACTGGTACTCATAGCAATAAGGGGACAAAAAAAACCCCACAAAATCGAGTTGTTAGAAACTGCTCTGTAGCTGGCTTAGAGGTGATACCTTTACTGGGATTCTGACAATTATCTACGAGTGATGGAAAAACTTCTTCTGTATAAATGATACTCTTACTGTAGCAATCACCTCTAAAAATTCATTAAAACATCTCAGTTCACCCTTGCATAATCAATTACTCTCTCTGCTCACCATCACTTGTTTTAGGATAAGTCAGCCTAGACTTGATGCCCATAAAACTTGATATTTACTCCATGACACGGGAAATGAACAAAGTCTAAATGGCAAAGCATTAAATGTAGATGATATTTTTTAAGAACAGACCTATTCTGGAAATAAATTTTCACTTCAGTGGTAACAGAATGCCTTTGTGCAGAGTTTTATAAAATATGAGGTATCTAGAGATACGTTCTGAGTTACAATGAGATGTCTTATCTTCAGTGTGCTTATGGACACTCCCAGATACTTAGGAAAACTAGAATATCTGTATTAATACACAGAGCAGCTAAAATTTTGTTCTATTCATCAAACTCTTGAGTTTATTAGTTGTTAGGATTCCCTATATGTTAAATGCAAGGTAAGAAGTCTTACCTTTTGCCATCAATTCCTAAATGCTGAAGTCAGGCTGCAGTTAAAGGCCTAATTGTAATAATTATGAAGCAGCATAGCTTCGAACTCCTCAAGATTTACTGTGCCAGGTAAAGTTTTATTCTGTAATGAACTCCTACAAAAAGGAACATAGTGAAAATGAGAGGCAGCACCTGATAGCATGAAGTGATCTTTGCTCATTTTAATGACAGTTTTGTAAGCCTTAATGTTACTTATATTAAGCAAGTGAAGACAATATTAGATTTTGTATGTAGAGCTTAAGATTAATGTTCTGTTGGCCTAGGACAAAAGCCAAAGACTAAACTCTATTCTGAGCATGCCATTAAAAATCTGAAAATCGTAGCTGCTGGAAACATTTGTATGTATGTGAATATAGCTTTGCTACTAGTTCATGTTTTACATAATAAGTGCCAGTTAGACTCTATTTTCAATTTCTGTTTCTCTGACTTCATTATTTTCCTGGGAATATATTTGATTTCATACTAAAGAACAGTTTTCTCACTACTAAAGATGCAGTACATCAAGATAATGACAGGTACAAGCATAAGTCATCACATTCTCTCAGCACATAATGCATCCATCACAATGTGAATTTTATCTTACAGTTCTTCATTTCTTCTTTAAAAAGCACAGGACAGAGTTATAAACTATATTCAGCAAGTGCTGATGGAGGAGTCAAGATGTGAGAGAAGCAAGTTTTAACATTAAATAGTCATGTTCTTTTATTTTTGTATTAAAATAGTTAATTCTGATTTAATACTTTAATTATTTTTTCAAAATGGCTACAGCTTAACTGTAGGGATATTTAACAAGTTTTCGTGATATTTTTGTCCACTTTTATTTACTCAGCGAGTTGATTACTTCCTTATTTCTTGTAAAATTTTCTTCTTTATTTTTCCCTGCTTTATTTTCCACCACTCTATGGTCTACATTTCATCTTGACTTCTTATTTTTTATTTGCCAGAAAATTTGAAAATATCAGGCTGCAGATAAAAATACTTGCATAAGCAGGCAGCTTAATGCTGTAGTTAAATGGAGCAACTTCAGCTGACTTCATTTCGAGCAAAATCAATCATCCTGACACCCTGAAAATCCTCAGTGTCTCACATATTTGTAAAGATGAGAGGATGTTCTTCTGCTTCCTCAGCTTCTGTAAATGCATTATTGCTTTCCACCAAATTTAATTTTTACAAGAGTGTACATCTGCATTTTACCTGTATTTGTACATTAGGTTTTATTGCCCCATACTAAAAGATACCATAGATTTGGTATCACTTTTCACAAAGATACATTTTTGTAGCATAAAGCCAACCAGGAACTTTATTATGCTTTGCAAGACAATTTCAAAGGAAGAATGTCTACTGTTTTATAGATATTTGGATGCTTGAAGTCAGCCTTTAATTATATCCCCTGTGGAAAATAAGCTTCACAGGTATACATCCGAGAAAAAAGGGGATGAAAATATACCTGCTCAGATATGGAATATCTTCACAATGCATGCCTCTAATATAAAAATGCACTCCAAAAACAGAAGTTAAATTTGACAGAACCTATTAGGTCTGTTAATAGTTAAAACTCCCTAGATAACACAGCTTCAATGACATTTAACCTGTGTAGCCACTGGCTTGAAACGTACATACTCAGTTAGACTGTGGGAACTTGTCCAAGTCCTGAAGCATGAACTGTCTCCATCGAGCTTCTAGCACATTCATTTCAGAGAGCATTGGCCATATGAAAGTTGCCACAGAGCAGTGCTTTGCTTGAAAATGAGGATGTGATGCATTTGGAAAGAGAGATGAACCGTCCTGAATACCATTAGGTATGTAATTCTGGGCAAGACTTTGAAACAGAAAGCGCTGAGAACTAGCAAAGCAAGACTTGCATGATTCGGTGTGTTGTGCTGTGTGGAGGTAAAAGTTTGTCCCAGCAAATGCAAGATAAGTATAAGGAAAAATCTGATTTGGGGTAGTTTTTGTAGATGCAGGAAAGATGTAACATAATGCAGAAATTTGGGCATTCAGATTTAGAAAGCCTTAAGCCCAAAAAGTTTGAGACTTGTATCTTCCTGTTACGGCAACAACTGGGATTTCCTGCACCTATAAAGTGTTTTGCAAAGTGAAGTGAAGAGAAAATCAAGTATGGAGGACATCTTTCCTTCCTTTCCTGCTCAAATAACTGCAAATTCCATGTAACTAATAGCTATCAAGGGTTTTTAACATCTGAGTGCCACTGCTTACTAAAAATTACCTTTAAGAATACTGAAGCAAAAATAATTTTTTTGTTGTGCTGTCTGAAGACTTTTGTATGATGCAGTAAAACACAGCAATTAAACGCTTCCAGGAAAATAAACTGAGCAGCCTGCTAGGATTATTGCAGACAGAAGCTTTTTGTTACTCCAAGAGTGAAGAGCTAAGGAGCTAAACCTATAGCAAGTACCTCTGACCTCCTCCTTTACAAGGTCTCAGCTATGCTTACACACCCTCCACAAGGACTAGGGGAAGCAGGGCCAGGTCCTACAGATGTTGACTGGTTAGGTCCTCCCAGCTGCATTGCAGCATGCCAGTGCATCACGGGAGCAGTGGCAGTGTACCACAGCAGCAGCCTGTGTGCTCTGCCTGTCCCTCAGCACCCAGCATTACCCATAACCTGGCAGCAATGAGAAGCTCAGGGGATCCAACCAAATGGACCTGTTGGGTGATAGGACCAGAAGCCAGCCATGAGGCTGGCCCTGTTACTTGAGCAGGGGCCAGGGTAGTGTAGAACAGAGAGAGCTGCTGTGTGCCTTCAATTATAGTTTAGAAAAATCACTGGCACCTGTATACTTGCCAAAGCATTGTCCTTCACAGTGTCCCTTAAAAAAAGATAGATTACTGTAGACACAAAGACATGAAACACTACATCATAATAAGTGTCCCATAATTCAGTGACCAGGATGAGAAAGAGCATATTGTTCACCATTAAAAAATACCAGATGGGAAGTTAAACTTTCTCATTTCTGTCTCACAGTCTACCTAGAACTATCTCACTCTGTCACAAGTATTAAATTCTCTTTAAAACATCTGAGACTGATAATATTTTGCACAAGAAAAATTAACAGAATAAGGTAGATAAATTTTGATAAGTGATTTATGTGAAAGCTGGGTGCCACGAAAGCTGTATGAGTTTCAGTATTTATTCTACAAGAATAAAGGCTGTTCTTCCTGAGATTTAGCAGTCTGGTGGATTTGGCCCAGATGACAGCCGAACACTTACCCAGCTGCTTGTTCACTGTCAGTGGGGCATGTACAGAAAATAGGAAGAACAGGAATGAGAAGCCTCGTAGGTCAATCTAAAGGTTGGAAGATCGCTTACTGATAGCCATTGTGGGCAAAACAGACTCAACTTGGGTAAAATTAACTGAATTTATTGCCAAATAAATATTTAATTACTAATTTGAATAGTGCCAAACAAAAGACAAACACTTAAACAACACTTTTTCTTCCCCCTTCCCTCCTTCCACCTGGGAAAGCCCAGGCTCAACTTCACTCCTTTACTCTTGATTTCTCTCCTCCCACCCTTGCTGCTACCACCTCTTCAGCCGCTTTAACTACTTCAGCCCCTTCAGCAAATTTAGCAACGAGCAGAGGAAAGGTGGGAGAGGGGATTATGGTCAGCACATGGTAGTTTCTCTCCTTAAACTGCCTGACTGTGACAGCTATTTTTATGAGTTTATGCAATGGTCTTTATAAGTAAAATCTGTGTGAGATCTACCTGTGCACACACACATATATGTATGCCCTTAGACATATTTTAAAGTTTTATAATTTTAAATTGCTTTAAAGGAGAACTACTTATTTTGTCTTCCAGAAGCTGAATGGATGATATTAATTTGATTTGTTCCATTTAAATATATGTTGTGCTATTGTATAGCTACAGTTCTCCAGGATCCCTAAAGGAAAAGAATGACTTTTGTGTTTAGTTCATAAAAATCAAGTTATTTTTATGAGACACATTCATTTCCTACCCACAAAGGATGTGCTCAAAATGTTTATTTCACAAGTCTTTATTAGCTGGAGACTTGAAGAAACAGATTTGACCCTAATGTTGCCTATACACATAACATATACTTCATTACCTATGCTTCAGAATAAAGGATCCGCTATTCCTGTGAGACAGATGCAGTTACCTGATCTTTGTTTCCATTATCCTATTTAAATTCTCTAATAACTAAACTCCACAAAATGTGTATGTAATTTGCACAACAAAAAGCTTAGGATAAATTGGCACAAATTCTGTGTTTATGGCAAAGCAAAGCAGACTCAGGGGTTATGTGCAAATCCTGTTCTGCATCCTGCCGGCATGAGAAATTCAAACTTTTTGTTGTTTTTTCCATCTGTAGGAGTACTCTGTATATTGCTACCTGATAAAAAGATTGCTCTGGAAGTGACACTCTTTTTTTCTATTCCTGTTTTTGCTTTCCTATCTTGTGTTTCCTCTTCATGGCCTGGTATCCTGCTACTGAGCACTGCATTATCCAAGAAAGAGCAGCCTTTCTTTTTTCTCAAACTAAACCACAAGAGATTACTGCAGAAGGGTACTTTGAGTAGTTTTACCCACAGGTAGATGAGTCATGTATGAGGCTTAGAGCACTTAAACTGATCATATGCAGAGCCTGAATTAATGAAAACTCAACTATGGAACAGGAAAAGCAAGGTCAAACCACCCAAATCCCAGACTCTTGCCTAATCTTCAGCACCACTCTACACAGTAACACTTTTCTTCCACACCTTCTAAGTATCTACATCTTCCTCCTAAATTTATAATTTTCTACTCACTTTCTTATCAAAATTCTTCTTAGCCCTTTCTTGTGCCCTGTCCTATTTCCTTTTCTAACCAAATCTATTCTTCTTGCTCCAAAATTCTTTGAGTCATCTGGTTTCCTCACCACATCAGACACCAAAGTACTCTTTACCACCCACAAACAGCATATACTGCCAAAAATGTGAAGCTTTGATTTTAGTGTATGTTGTTCCACTGGTGGCAGTACTGTTGGGTGGATTGCATGGACTTTCATGGTTTTGTCCATAAAAGACTGTTTAAAACAACTTTTTTATTATAATAAAACTAGACAAGAGCATAACTAATTCTTCCTGTCTCCCCTCATCCCCCAGTGCAGTATAAGCTATTTTCTTCAATAATTGAGCTTTTTGACTTTCTTCCATTTTTTATTTAGTAATATAATCACGTTCTGAAGTAATTGCTAGGCTCAGGACAGGGTGGGTTATTATAGTTCTTTGTGAGAAACCTTCTGGATTTCTAAAATATAGGACTATTCTTTCCACAACATTTGACTGTTTTTTTTCCTCAAGACTCTGCCACTATGATATTTCTAACTTCATGTAAATGTTAAAATCAGTTGCTAGACAACATGTAGGAATCACTTTGAATGTGTGTAGGTGGCATTTTAGGAGGGTCTTTAGGAGCCAAAAGTTCACTGGTTCAGTCATTTAATTAGAATGAGGAAAATCGTCATGAATTATTTACATCTGGTATTTCGTTAGAAATTTTTCAGTTGATTGAGTTGTATTCAGTGTGGACCTAGCGTATGGTAAATTGACTTGTAGGACGAGTTAGTATAACAAAAATTAACACGGCATAACATATATACTTAAAGATTTATTATAACAGGAGAGGAATTTTTTACTACAAGTCCCTAGTACCCACAGGGTCTGCACACTTGAAAAGTAATCACATGGAAAAAAATTGAAAATTCAAAGGGTAACAAGCATAGTTACTGAAGAGCACTACAGAGTACCAATACTGCAAAGTAAAGTATTACCATCATTATGACTAAACAGCTTTAAAATTAAGTAATGTAAGTAAGGAAAATTTTATGTGTTCTGGACAATCAGTTAGAGAAAAAAATTGGACTGCCCAGAAAAAGCATTTCATTGAAGTTTGGATGAAACAACTAGAATGTGGGTTAAGGACCCACATATTAGAAACTAATGCTAATTCAACCAGCAGACAGTATTGCGATCTGATATGTCATGCCATCAAGCCTCAAAATTAAGGACAGACATCACTGGTTCTGTAATATATTTTATAATAAAGCAAAACCAATCACGAACAAAACATAGCAGATAACACAGCAGTTAATGTTTACTGGATAAGGTCTCTTTTAAGCCGTTGTTGCTTAGACTTTCTGTGTCTGCACAGTTGGACCTGTTTTGTCATAGAAACCTTACCTCTCTGTAGGATCTTTCTCGTGGCAAGAATGGCTGGTTGCTTTCGTAATTAGGTAAATGCTGTCTAAGTTTTAAAGCTGTGGTTGGTATGCGCAAGTTTAAAGTCTGCCTTGTGAAAATTAAAAAAAAAAAAAAAAAGAACCAAACTAAAAAACAAACAAAAAAAAAACCCCAAAAACAAATAAACAAACAAAAAACAAACCAAACCAAAACACAAAACAGCAAAGCAGTGCCAAATTGTCTCATTTATTCAAACCAAGCTCCATATATTGAAACTCAGTCTTTGGGGTGCAGGTGCATAGCAGGGATGCCCTGGGCAGTCCCATGGAGTTTGACAGCTAGAAAGGATGATGACTCCATGTGCTTTTGTCATTAGAAGGTAGAAATTCCCAGAAATTATGATGCAATATTAGAGAAATATGAAGCAATGAGCTTTCTGATTGTGAGCTGGAGCTATATTTTGCTGTATAGCTGGGGTTAACCTTAGGCAGAGAAAAGGAGGAACTGGCGTGGTATATTTTTCTTTTGCAGCATGCTATAATTATCTCAACAAAAATGACTTCAGATTGGTATCTGCACACTTCCTTAGTGAGAAGACCTGGTAAGTTCAATTAATGATCAGCAAGCCCTCACCAGAAAAAGCACTGTTTACTCAGAACAGGAGCGTTACAATGAAAATGAAAACGAGATGTGTCTGTCTTGCTTAGGAGTGGCCTATTCATATCCCAAAGGAAATATAAATCTAAATGTCTACTCCCTGCTCACTCAGCTCCTGGCCAGGTTTTGGCCTAACACACAGCTCATACTAAGGCCTGATGTATGCTGGGAGCAACACCATTAGGTCAACTCAAGAGCAACATGTAGGCAGGACAGGATGGACAGGTAGGGATAAAGGTCATTATGCAGCTGTTATCACCTGCTGTTTGCTGTCCCCTGCAGCCATTGTCTCTTGCATCCTTGCATATTAATTGCCTAAAGTTTCTTCAGTATCCATCAATTTATGGAAATGGCGTAGACCAAACTTACGAGCTGGGAGGTATAAATACAACAGCTTGCTCAAAAATATTTTGAAGCAGATCCAACAGCAGCCAGACTGCTGAGGCTTTTGTCCTTCCTCATGTGGTATGGGGGACACCCATACTGTGAGGGAGGAGGACGAATGGGCGCTCCCACCCATTACAAGGTAAGGGGTTTGCTCATTGACATGTGAGTTATAAGTTAGAGAACTTTTAAGTCACGAATTACTGATGTGAAGAATGAGTGAATTCATGTTAGGTTGGCCTGTACAAAGGAGACTGGGCCCACTTTAATGTATTAGTTTTCCTTCCAAATAAGTTCATAAAGTAAAATTTAGTTTACAGAGTATATTGTCCTATAAATTTGAGAGATTCATATGGACAATGACAGTGCCCCTGGTGATTATTATGCCTGTTACTGTAGCAGATTAGTCATTTGCAAACTGTCTATTCTTTCGGGTCAGGACTGCCAGTTTTGTATGTTTTATTTCCTTTCCTGCCTCTCTGACTAGGTCTAACTACTTCAAGTATTCCTTCTAGAGGGGAGAAGATTTCAACAGCAATGCTTTTAAAAGACCTTTTGGTTGCATGGCTTCACAAAAAGGATGTGGCCTTACTGGCCCCTAACATCTTCCAGATTCTTAAGGAGCATCGTTTAGTTCACCAGCTTGCTTTTGGGCTTGCTGCTGACTGAATTCCTGGAACCCTGTATATCATTTATATCCCTAACACAGTAGTCTTTTGCTACTCTATGGTCCTATTGCATTTGTCATAGTGGGTATTGATCACTCAAATTCAGGAATATTGATTTTCTGTAAGCTATGCTTTTCAATTATTCTGCATGTAAATAATGCACAAGCAAATAGAGCTTCTGTATAACAGTATACCAGCCACCCCCTCTTACAAATTTCATTTTGACAGTTTTTGTTACTGTTAACTTCCTGAATTGCTCTATTTATGAGTGAAATCACCATTTGCAATTTAACAGAAAACCAGGATTTCTTGTAACAGTAATTTCTGAACTAGCAGTTGGTTTCTGTTCTATATATGGGGATTAGGGTTTTATTTAAGCAGTAAAAATAAATCTCATCTAAAACTAGAAAATGTTGCTGTCAAGTGCTTATTCAATGCTATTTCAGTGCTGCAATAACAAATTAAAATTGATAATAGCACATACTGCATCCTACTGAGGATACCTGAAAGATCTAAAAATGACTATGTATTCAGACATAAGAATCCCGTAAGGTATTGCACACTTTAAGAGGAGACAAATCTACTGTGCCATATGGCAAATTGCAACCATATCCAAATAGACTGATTATTTTGTGGCTGTGGAATAAGTTTTCTTTCATTGTCTAAAGTAGAAACAATAGCTAATTTTCACTTGATTATGCTTTTATAACTTAAGGTAAGGAGGTTTTCTTCTGTTGGGGTTTTTTGTTGTTGTTGGTTTGGTTGTTTTTGTTTTTTTTTCTCTTACCACTGTTGTGAATAATGTTATCACAAACAGGACCACAAACTTATTTGGACGTTCATAGATGATCAAACTATTAATTTATTTTATCAAACCATAGAACTGTATGATTACATCTCCATTTAACTAGGTAACATCCATCACTTTTCAGACCATTATCTGTAAAGGAATAATGGAAAGTTTTTTTAAATGGTGAGGTAGCAGAACTCTGTCAAGCCTCCAGATTTTATTACCTCAGTTTACAGAAACACAAAGGAGACATACTAGAAAGGTGTGCTTCTCAAGATGCCTGTTTGTTTCGCTCTAGGAAATACTGGATCCAATTTAATTTGGGGGATTATCCTTCTTGGGAGATGGGCCTTAATCTGCATTTTTGATTATGATTTATTTTATTTCGTTTTATTTAGTGGGTTTAGTTTTGTCTGCATTAAGGAACAAAGCACCGTAACCTAGTGAAACTTTGATTAAGCAATGTGATACCTGAAAACCAGCAGTAGTCACTGGCAAGGTAATGAATTTTTGTGTTCACAAAAAAAAAATCCACTTCTTATCTTTAAGCAACATTTTATTATCAAGTTAGGGCACCCGAAATTTGACTTCAAGTCTACCTTTTAACAGTCTGCTGCTGTCCCGTGATTACTCCCAAATGTGAAGTGAATGAGTCATATCTTTCTTTTAAAAATGAGGTAGAAGCTCTAATGTTCTTTACTGGGTTTTTTTGTTGGTTTGTTGGGGCTTTTTTTCCATTCAAGGTAAGTGAACAGAAAGAATACCCACTTTATCTGAGGAAGATAGATAGTGAATAGAAGTTTCTGACTGTACTGTACCTATGTAAAATGTAGTAAGCATGGTGAGTCATTCCTTTCAGAATGAATAGCTACAACTGCTAAGCAAATACCCATGGAAAGACTTAAGCCTCAGTACACCCTGCAGGAAATATCCTTTTTTTTTATATATATTTGCAGGAAAAGTTCCCCCTTATTTACAGAATTCAAAACAAACCAAAAGACAGAATCTCTTTTTCAGCCCCTCTGTTTTAAGAAGTGAGTCTTTTTTAACATAAATATTAGCTTTTCTTCAGTGAAAGCCAGGAAGTTTAAATAACACCTTGTCATCAGTACCAGTTAGAAAGGCATAGAGCACATTCCCATTGCAGATGGGGTTGCAGAGAAACTTAGCTGCCAGACATTAAAAAGCACTTCTTAGTGTGAGTAAACTAAGTCTTGCAAGAGTCCTACAACTTGATAATATTTCATGAAGCACCATGACTTGAGAACAAGGCTCTGTTTAGCAAAACAGCTGAAGATAGTATATTTTTCTTAGAAATGACTGCTATAGGATGGCATACTTGCTTTCCATAGCTGCAGAAATCTCAGAAATTTAATGAAAGCAAATACATAAAAATAAAAGGCAGAGGAAAGCACATGAAATAAAAATGTTAACCCCAAAACCTCTAGTTTAGCCATGTTGTAACCAACTGTAAGTGGTTTTTTATCAGGAAAAGGATTATGCTATCATTTCTGTAGGCGGTGTTATCACTTACACTTACTATAGCACCATATAACAGACTTATATAGATGATTTATAAAACTCTAACTGAAAAGAGTCTTCCAGACACCCTTCTGAATTCATCTTTCTTAGCTGGACAACTAATGACCTGCTGTCCAACTACTTTTTTTTAATGATGTGGTGGGAATTATCTCGTGCTATTTTTAGTTTTCCATTTGCACCCAGAATCTCATAGGACAGTCCCCAGAGCTGATCTTACTAAGCCTGCACAGATATGAGTTCTAAGCCAGACAGCATGAGCTGGTTATATTGATACTGCTTGTAAGGTTCAAGTTTTGAGTTCAGACCAGTTGTCAATCTGTGCCAATATTTCCCCTTGCTTGGAGACTGATATTTCTCAAGCTGATGAAAACAAAATACAAAACCCCAAGAAGAAAGCACCGATAGAACTTATCCAAAGTAAATTCAAGCTCAACCCTAAGGCAACATAATGCCATACTGAACTAATTAAAGTATTAAATAACAGACTGGAAAGAGTCTATCAAAGTATCACTAAAAATAGCTGGCATAAGGTATAAAGAGATTGGGGGAATTTGGTTTATTTAATATGATTAAGAGAAGATTTGAGGGGAGCTAACTGCAGCCATCCATTTCATTAAGGATGGGGTATGCAAAAGAGGAACTCAAAATAATCTCAGATCTGAACAATGAAAGGATGAGAAGCCATACTCATAGACTGCAACGCAGAAATTTTAGTTGGACACAAGAAAAAATTAGTACCAAACAAACGCAGTGGTCAAGAGCTGGAACAGGTGGATGGCAGAAGCTGTGAAATAACTATACACACAAGATTTTCAAAACTGGATTGACAGGGTCCTAAGCAAACTCATCTAGATTTGAAGCTAGTCAGGCATTGCAAACTTGAGTGATCCTTTCCTTTTTTTTTTTTTTTTTTTCTATGATTTCCCTGAAGTATGCCTTAAACAACAACGCAGTCAGTTCTGGGCTTCCCTTACGAGACAGATAAGGAGCAGCTGGAAAGAGATCAGTGAAAGGCCACAAATACAATGAAGTTACTGGACCATTACTTCTATGAGGAAAGGCAGAGATGGATGAGGCTATTCAGCCTGGAGGAGTGCTCAGGGAGGATCTCATTCATGTGTATAAATAACTGAAAGGGAGATGCAAAGAAGATGTAGCCAGGCTCTTTTCAGTGGATGTCTATTGACAGGGCAAGAGGTAATGGGTGCAAACTGAAACACAGAAGATTCCCTCTGAACATCAGGAAACACTTTCACTGGGAAGGTGACCAAGCACTGACACAGGTTGCCCAGAGAGGTTGTGAGAACTCTACCCTTGGAGATATTAAAAAGCTGCCTGGATGTGGCCCTGGGCCACCAACTCTGGGTGACCCCGCTTGAGCAAGGGAGTTGGACCAGATAATGTCCAGAGGTTCCTTCCAACCGCAGTCTTTTCATGATTCTGCATTACATGCTATGCTAAATTCTCCGGGCACTGTGTTGACAATACAGATTAATCCTGTGAGTTTCTCTTTCTTTTTCATGGTTACAACTATAAATTACCTGAATGTCAACAGTATTCAATACTCAATGACTGGTTTTGTCCAATTTATAAATTTTGAAATTCTTACCACATAGTTATTAATTACTTAACAACTAATTGTGTATGGTTTGATTAAAACAGGAGTACTGAGTATTCATGACCTTTGTAGCCTTTAATAGAATTACTTTTTTAAAGCAACATTTGTTATAGGTATAGTAAGGTATTACTCAAGATAATTGAGGAAATGTCTTGCTACGTCCTTGAAAATATTATATAACCAAACTTTTAAAATAAATTGAAAAGCACCCCCTTCCCTCTCCCTATCACAGCAACCTTTTCTCTGGTGCTCACAGAAAATACAAGAAAAAAAAAAAATCTGAGTTTCGAAATGAGATTCAAATTAAATGCATTTGGCAATAAGAATTTATTCCCAGTTTGAACTCTAATACACAAAGTTCTATCAAGGTTAAGTAACAATTTAAAGAAATAAACACAGATGATATCTGCTGGTCCCTGTGTAAGCATCAGCAATGCAATTAAATAATTGAACTGTTCTACCTTGTGCTGGAAGCAACATTTTCCCTGGAGTAATTAATGTTCACATGGAAGCAAAACCAAATGCAAACCCCGCAACTGTATGTGACATGTTTAAGAAAGCCTTAGGTTTTATTTTTCTAATAGTGTTGGCTGCATAAAGCAAAAGCTCAAGTGAACATCTAGGTCTGCTATTTAACAAGACTCTCAAATATAGTAGCTGTCTAGCAACTTTGCTGTCTGAAGAACTCTAAGGTTTTATAATTATTTTTTCTCTTTGTTTGCTTGGTGTTTTTTTCCCTTCTCTTGACAGTTCTGGATAAGATTAACCAGAAGAATAAATAGCGCTTTTCTGGGGAACCCGTAAGCAGTTCACTGAAGCATACTTCCTAAGAAATGATTTCAACAAGCAGATTGGCTGATAAAGTTTCTTTATTTTTATTTTTTTTAAGCTGAGTAGAATTTTTTAATTAGGCTTAGTTTAGAATCATGTTCATTTATGTCCCACTTTATTTCTTAGAAGCATTTTTACTATAAATGAAATTAAAGGATAAAGTATTCTCACATACTGCACATTTATTATTACAGTGGCATGCCACAGACCAGTTCAATGTACAGATTTCTGTTTTTTCCGTATCATTTCCATCAACAGTAGGAATAGGGATAAAATTGTGGTGTTGGTTTGTTTGGGATGTTTTGAGGTTTTTTGTGACAAATAAATCAGCTCCCATTTTTTTAAGAATTAACAGGAATTAGACAATGGCAGTCCAGCAGGGCTGGGGTAGGTATACGGGGAATCATAGAATCATAGAGTGGTTAGGGTTATATATTAAAAGGAGAAAAATCAGGATAAAACACATGTATTTTTCTATTTACAATAACAAAACCTTATGCTCAGACAGTTCAGCTGCTTTGTTTCTTGCTGCCAGCTCAGAAACAAGAATGGAATCAAACGGACTTTCCACTCATTTGGTTTATGTGGTTTAATACTTGCCAAGTAATTCCAACCACAATTTCTTGGTTCTTTCCAGGACTTCTTAACTTCCTAAATAGGAAAAAACTGGTGCAGGATGTCCATTATAGCTGTGGGTGCAAGAGTGAACATTCTTGTTTATCTATATATTTTCATGTTTTAGGAAACTACTTGCCTTCCTTCAAAAATGAGATGAATTTAGTATTCTGCTTTCTTGTTACTTCTATTTCCCTTTTATTCATTTGTGACTGGAGCATTAAAGCACTGAATGGATTCTTCATTTTATTTTTATATGAGAATATAAATACACACTACAATTGTTTCTTATGGATTCACAGTTGAATGAAATGCTGAAGTACTATATTTTAATATAACACTTAGCTTTGTAAGTAAAGCAGTAGTGTAAAGTGGTCTGAAGGTCTGTTTGAGTTGAAAGATGATTGCAGATGCTCCTGAGACTTGTAGGAATTGTGATTCATTACTGGGTAGTTTATATTTGAATTTATTAATAATATTCTGAAATAATGCAAACTCTTGCCAGCGACAGAAGGATTCATGGAGAGTGTTAGTGCTTTGCGACATGACAAAATGACAGCTTTCACTTCAGTGTGTGTAAGTTGCTATAGAGTGACACCTTTGCTTTGCTGTCAAAGGTTTTCTGTCTGAAAAGGTGTCCAGTATGCCGTGCTGCTCATTAAGACAAGCAGAGTACGTTGGTTTCTGAGGAAAGCAATAGGGAGCTACCATCTCAGTTTGCTGGTTTAAACACTTTTCTTTTGCTCCACTGACAGTAGTATGAAAACAAGAAAACAAGACGACACTCAAGGTGGAGAATAAAAAATGTAAAAGCATTTACAGAGGGTATCCAGAGTAGTCAGTATAAAAGCAGTAAGACTGCTCTAGAAATAAGTAGGGTGGAAACTAAGCTAGAAATCAGTTGAGATTAATGAGATACAAAATGACTAAGCAGATGAAGGGCCTAACTGAGCTGAAAATGGATAGGGAAATATAGGATCCATATGGCTCCCAGTGCGCTTTTCATTTCTTCATACAAGTATTCAGAAGGAAGCTGTTAAAAAGAGTGGAGGAGAAACCAAGTGACTCAGGAACATCATGGCCTCATTCCAAGTTTCAAGGAAGACTTCAGTGTTTTGCTTCTGGTTCTGTTAAGTCTCTCTCCAGGTGGATAGATCTCATTCTCAGTTACTCTAGCATGTTTCTGATCAATCATTCCAGGGATGCACAGTCGTATCCGCAAGTGAATCTTTTTTGCAAAGATCTGCATTTTGCCTGAATAGAGATATTAAGCAGTTTATTCATTTTGGAGAAGCTAATGTCTGACACTTTCATAAGGATACACACTTAATTGAGGGAAGCGTGTTTCAAATGAGTGGTACAAAAGACGGAAATTCCTTCACACACACCAGTGGTTGATATTAAGACATAACCTTGTTTACTTCTAGCTCTAACCTCTCTCCCCTTTAAATTGTGCAGTAATTTCACCCAAGTAAAAGTCTTGAAATGATTCTACACCAGAATAGGAGCATGTCAGAGTGTTATATGGACCAGGGGACTCCCACAGCAAAGAGTATGACTGACATTTCAGTGCTACACGACATGGTGAAAAAGGCAACCACACTTAGATTCAGTTCCTTACCCTATCAAAATAATGTCAGGAAACTCCTGTTGCTGCTGTTGCTGCTGCCACTCTTATTAAGAAAAAGAATTCCAATCTTGTTTTCGCTTCTCGTGAATAAATTATTTTCTACTTATTTTTCACCAATTTTAATTTCAAAATATTTTTTGTGAATGCTTATTTAACTATTTCTCTTTGTTTGCTACTGTTTACAATGAACTTTTGAACTTGTATCTATAAATTGTATAGGCTAATGAACATCTTTCATTTCCTCAGAGTGTTTTCAGGTATTATTTTCTACAATCCATAATGCTCAGCTTATTCTGCTACACTGATATTTACCAGACTGAAAGTAAAAAAATATTCAAGATGGTTGACAGAGTATTTTTATAACCTCTAGAACCCTTACATCCTGATTTTATATAAAAGAATAATATTGACAGGTAGAATTTGTAGAAAGAGGGCAGGATTTCTAATTGTACTGTAAAAGATCTTTTCTTACACATTATCTTTTCTCTTAACAAAATGCTTGCCTGTCCCCTGCCAAATCAGATACAAAGCCATTAGAAAATGAAGATTTAGACTCTCCTGCTTCACCACTGTCATTACTGGCTGAATTGAAACAATTATAACAGTGATGAAATTCAGTAACAAGGACAGAGACTTAAAGCCTTAAAATAAACTGTGAGCTGTGATTATAGTAACAACAACTTCATTATAAAATTGAGTTGGGCCAAAGACAGTGGCTTTGGTGGCTTTGGGGGCAGAGGGTGTTTCTTCTTTAGGTTGAAAGTTATTGAAAAGATAATATGTATTTGTACACAGTACTTCCATTTTAACTTTTCTTTGTCTTTGTCAGGAAAATTCAACTATAAAATTATTTTCTCTCTGTTTTATGTAAAAAGAAGCAAAGTGTTCCTTTCTTTGAATTCATTACTCGTCTTTGGGCCTGAAACACTTTCGTTATCGCCAATACAGACTTTTTTACTTAAATTCCAGGCAAGCTTTTAGACCTAGTTCTTGGCTTCTATTTCAGTTCTTTTATCATTCAAAAGCATTTAAATGGTTTTAATCTTATGTTTGTAGCTCTAGGATTTAATTTCCTATTTACTTTTTTTTGGACATGGTTTTGCCAACCGCTTTGCAGAGAAGCTGGCTTATTTTTAAAGCTTCACTCCATCCCTACTTACAGATTGCAAAGAGACAGATTTACTTACAAAGAACACCCCCACCACAAGTGTCTTTGAAGACAGCTTAGCAAGAAGAGGAAGAGGTGTGAGAGAGGATATAAATGTGTAGCTGTATAATTAAGAAGTCATATACGAGATTTGAAACTGATTAGGAAGGCAAGGGAGAATACAAAGCAGTACAATTTGGATAAAACATATTGTCTAGCTATTCCTTTCCTTATTTGTATTCAACATATGAAGACCCAGAGAAAATACTACCTCCCTGATGAGCTGTTAACACGAGCCAGTATTACCAATGAACAGATAACAACTTCCCTCTAACACTTAGGGAAGAATTAAGTTTCAGTATGCAGTAGTATGTATACGTATGTATGAGTATATATATTCATATAGATACATATATTAGTATGCATGTTAGTAAAGCATAATATAGGCTATACTATTAGTATAGTATGGATGGTTTAGTACATATATATACACGCATACATGAAAACCCTATGCTAGATAGTACACATATATATATATGTGTACTTGTTAACATGTTTTCATAGATGTAAAGAAATAAACAGATTTTTGTTTTTTTGTGTACTTGTTAACATGTTTTCATAGATGTAAAGAAATAAACAGATTTTTGTGTTTGAAAGTATAGCTGGCAATAGAATTATTTTGAATTGCCCAGGTATCAGAATGGCTGAAGACATCACCTCTCAAAAAATCTAGTCTGATTGAAACAAAGTTTTAATCACCAGCAGCTTTTTGCTGAAACAAAAGTGACTAAATCTAAATGCGGACGAGAAGGGAGAAAGGAACAATCTTCAACTGTTCCTTTTCCCTAAGTGCCAGACAGTCCTTTTAGAGATCACCATTTCCTTTAACTGGTTTCTCAGTCTGAAATTTCAGGTTTCTACTGCTCATTGTTCAGAATTTAGGAATTATGGAGACACCTGGGAGACTTCATAGCCTGTTAGCTATGCAGACTTCATAGCTCCCTGTTAGCTAATGAAGGAGTAAAAAATTTCTTAGGCATGCTTAGTGTTCAAGATTGGTATTTAGACATACTTATCCTTCTGTAGCCAGCTGAAGTCTCTGGAACAGTGTTTAGTCAAATGATTGCTGTTAAACATCTAAAAATTAATTTGTCTTTCATAAGCAGTCGACTGCAGATTGGCGAGGTTCTTCAGAGGTACTCTGCAATATTCCCTGCCATACCTTCGACATATGGATTCACATGTAAGCACAAATAGAGGCATTTCTGAATTGAAAAATACCCCATCTCCCAAAAAAAGTTAAAAACCAGGAGTTCTACTTTTCTTGAATTCTCTCATTTCTGCTAAGGAAGTTCTCAAACCACTAAGCTATTTTTCTCAAGCCTGCTAGCTACTACCCTGTCTCCTTGAGCTCCTTGCATTGCTTGTTACAGCGTCTTGGAAATCAGGGATGCAGGCAAGAAAGAAAACCCTATGGAGGGATAGATGCATAGGGACCTGTGGAAGGCAGTCAATAGGAGTATACTGCCTTTCGAGAAGAAAAAGTGGAATTTTGCCCTTCTCCCTGCAGACAGGCAGTGGTACCACAGAGAGCTGGTTACAGAAAGCGGAAGTGAGACTTGGATGTGGGATGGGCAGGATATTGGTTGAATTCTGAGGGGAACAATGGCTGAATTAAACTCTTAAAATGCCTATGTACTTGTAATAAAAAAAAAAAAATGTGATGGACAATCTTCTTGGGAGTAGTTGTTTAGGGACTACATTGATTGTATTTGCTGGAGGAGGGATTTTACAGAACCACTGAAAT
Source organism: Lathamus discolor (assembly GCF_037157495.1). NCBI lineage: Eukaryota > Metazoa > Chordata > Aves > Psittaciformes > Psittacidae > Lathamus > Lathamus discolor. The sequence continues at coordinate 85,087,413 of NC_088885.1, forward strand.
ATTAGATGTTCCCTACTTCCTGCATGACAAGCTGAAAGATACAACCAACAACCTTAATTTTAAAATGTTGACAAAATAAAAAAGGGGTCTTTGCCACTTAATGCATATTTTGAGAAAACAGACAGGCTTTTCAAACAAAGTTAGTTCTTTCATTCAGCTTGGAGCTGTGCAGGTCTGTTGCATTCTGGGGGATCATATTAAGTGTTCAGGTAGAATAATACAAGTGTGTGGACTGGAAGAACCTATGTAAGCAATTTGGATAATATATTTGAGGCTTTCAGAGACATGAAGAGAGACTGTCTTCCCCTGTTTCTCAGCCACTCTAACTCACAGCAGAAGTACACACTCTTGCTTTTAGTTTATAAATGAAGTGAGTTTTAACTGCCTGTAAAAACAGAACTGCTGGTACAAATGCTGCTAAGTTTTTGCGGAATAACACTCTGGGGAGCCATTAAAAAGAATCCTGGAATGTCATAGAAAAATCAAACATCATGACAGAGCATGCTTCAGTTGCTGTTTCTCAGAAGAAAGTGCTTTCAACTGAATTTCCAGCACCACATCCTAGCACATCCTGCATGCTTTCCTGGGTCTCTGCTTCAATCCATTTTCTCCAGTACAGTCTGTTAGGAGGGCTTGAGCTGGTGTGATTATAGTGCTGTGGCTAAGTCAATTGAAGCATATGAAGGTCTGCAGAATCTCTGTCTTGTTTAAATAAAGCTTAATTTCATGAAAGAAGAAGATGATCAGGATTTACAGGCAAAGATGGGAAAGCAGAGAAGGAAGAGGAATAAGTCTGGATATAGATTTACTTGTTACTGTCAAGCTTTGAAGACCTCACTTACAAATCATCTACTTGTTCCGTACTTCAAATACAAAGAAAGGATTTATAAATCTACTCACTTAATTTAGAATTTATTGGGATGATTTGTAAATTAATCATAGGAATTACATACCGAAGGTAGGATTTATAAGCCTAGGGGAGGATTATAAAGTATGATGTAGGATTAGTAAATCTATTGTATGTTTATAAATATATTTCCAGACTTCTAAAGCTACTACATATATTAGCTAAATCATGTGTTTTAATTAATGATGTGTAAATCAAAACTGAGTAAAATACTTCTTTTTCTTTTTAACCTAGCGGCAACATAAGACAAGTTGGTACAAGGTCTAAAAAAAAGAATATTAATGCGTACAATTTATAGAACAAAGTCAATATAGAATGCATGGGAGGAAGAGTAAGGGATAATACTGAAATAGAGACTTTCCAAAACTGGTTTCAACTTTCAGAAACCTCTCCAGATGGAACAAAGCAGCAGTCTAAACTAATAAATTCAGTGGTCACATACACGATAGTGAGAGAAGTCAGGACAGGGTAACTGAATAAAGCCAGGGAAGCGTGCATACGTTGTTTTGACTAGGCTAATTACAATAGACAATTCTGGTGACAGCGCAGTGATTAGAAACATCAGGGAAGTTACACTACAAGTCTGAAAACATACTGGCCACACACAGTAATTTTGGAATCTTTTCTCTTTTTTCCTTCTCCTTAAATCTTAGAGCAAGGGAAGACCGACTTGGTGAGCAACTGGCACTGAGCCGCTTAAACCTAAAGAACTGATTTATCTTCCAGATGGCGAAATTAACTGTAATAACAGCATGAGCAGTTTGAGATTTTTAGTAATAGCTTTAGCTTTTTAGTAAAATAGCTTTTTAGTAACAGCTTTCTAGAAGAAAAGCCTTATAGAAAGAAAAAAATGAGAGCTTTGCAGTAACCTGCAATCATTCAGTAGAAGACACCACAAAGTAGCAGTTAAACCCAGCCTTAAAATGCAAAAGAAATACAACTGGCAGCACAATGAGAACAATCTAAGCAATCTGACTCGCACTGTGAGTGTTTGAAATTTTCCTTGGCCGGCAGTCAGATTTCATTTGCCAACTTGTAGCAAGTTGCTCAGATTTGCTCTGTGTTTGTAAACACCCTACAGAATTTATTTTTATTCTGTTACAAAACTTATTTTTATTCTGTTTCTAAATAACCACAATATATGAGAAGAAAAGTCAAAGCAAAACTGGGACAGAAAGACCTTTAAAGGAAGAAAGTAAATGTGAAAGGACTTCGTTAAGTAGACAGCTTAATGGTATAAAAGTCACAATTCTCTGTAATTGAATGAAAGAGATTGTCCATTTAGGCTTCTACAGGCAAACAAATTTCATCAAAGATGCAGCACAAAACAAATTACTCAGGTGGTCAGTTTAATCCATATTTCGTTAATAATTCAACAATAACACTTCATGAAGAAATGAAAGTTCCCTTTTTTCCTTAAATGATGATTTTTACGCCAGTTCTATTTTTTCTTAACTACAGTGTAATTGTCTGTCTGACTAACCAAGCTGTGATATAAAGGATCACTCTACCAGATCTCCCAAAGTCCTGTGACCTAATCAGGATAGGTTTTTAATACTCTGTATTCCTTGCTAAAACTTACCAATGAAAGGACTAGCTTTGGCTCAGGAAGTCCCCAACTCACACACTCAGTCTTCAGCAGTTTCTGCTCTGAGAAGATGTACTACGTGCTTATCTTGGGTTTAGCTGTTTTTCCCTAGTCATCTGTTTTTGGTGACTGATGGAGACAGATTATTTGGCTAGACAAATGCTTGGTCTGAACTGGGGTAGCTACTCTTATCTATTTTTCAAGATTCTCACTGTTAGTGGGTTGCTTACATTAGCTGACAAGTGCTTTTCACCACTGTACCACAGGCAAAAAATTATGTGTAAAATGAATGGCTAACCAGACAGACAGATTTATCTCTATGTACATCTGTCTGTTGACTTTTGTTAGCCCCTGAGGCTGTGAGGTCACGAGATTAGTTCAGCTCCCTGTTTGCATCAAGGGAATGTCTTAGTAAATTACAGCAATAGGCTCAATCATTTATTCTGAAAATGCATTCAGTGGTCACAGAGTAAATGGAAGAACGGCTTCTCCTTTAACTCACTGACAAGATTTGAGGAAAGCTATGACTTGATTTTGAGTTCCAGAATAAACTTGCACAGCAGAAATTAAGGAAAATGTTCTTTACTGAAAAAGACCTCCTGTGTCTAGATAATAGGAATTGAAGTCATAGGATGCCAATTTTGTAGTTGAATTTGTATTCATTCATTTAAAATACAGAGGCATAAGAAAAATGCAAGCAAAGCAAAAACAATAAAGCAACAAAAACTGCTTAAAATTGAAACCTACATCAGGATAGCATTTAAGCATAAACAAGGATGAAAAGTTAGAATTGGGATACCTGACAGGTATTTACCCTCTCTCATTTTCCCACAGAACTCTTTCTGCAGTGCAATTGTATTTAAGAAGTAGCATGTTATCACCTCCCAGTCATCTAGAATGTTAAATCCTGCTTTATATTGCCATTTTGAAAGAGACGAGCCTGAAGCTTAAATATTTTCCTGCAGCTCAAAGTACCTTAAATTATTTCAATTACATGTGTATACTGCAACTGCAAAGTACAGGAAGACCATCCATTAACTCCCACCTGGTCCTAACCTTACTGCCTATTTCACTTATGCTGTACCATTCTCTTCTTTTTGTGCTTTTATTATATAATACTCCCACCCCCACCCCCCCTGTTAAAGGCAACTGAAGAGGGCTTCTTACTTGCATCTGCTTTTCTTAGGACTGTGGAATTGTAGAATCATGCAATTATCTAGTTTGGATGGGAGCCCCAGAGGCCAGTCTCATCCAACTTGCTGCTCAAAGCAAGTCTTATTAGATCAGGTTGCCCAGGGCTGCAACTACTGGATTCTTGGACAACTCCAAGGACAGTTTCTCCAGTCTCCCTGGACAACCTGTTACTTCATTCCTACCCTATCTTGTGAGAAACAAAAAATCCTTGTATCTAATCTGAATTTTCTATGTTCTAACCTGTGCCTGTTTCCACATGCTCTCTCACTGTCTACCAAAGGCTAGGTTCTTTGTATCCTCACAAGTAGCTTTAGACAATAACAAGGTCTCCCCTTAGCCTTCTCACTCTGTTTACTTTACTCGTACCCTATCTTGTGAGAAGCAACAAATCCTTGTATCTAATCCAAAATTTCCATGTTCTAATTTGTGCCTGTTACCACGTGCTCTGTCCCAGTCTACCAAAGGCTGGGTTCTTTTTCTCCGTATTCTCACAAGTAGCTTTAGACAATAACAAGGTCTCCCCTTAGCCTTCTCTTCTCCAGGCTGAACCGACACTATTCTCTCAGCCTGTCTTCATGCATTATGTGCTTCAATCCCTAAACATCTTGGTGTGCCCCACTGGATTCACTTTTAGGATATCACAATCTTCCTTGTGCTGGGGAGCCCAAAACTGGACAGAGAACTCCAGGTATAGTCTTGTAAGTGCTGAAGACAGTGGAGGGATCACTTCCCTGAACCTGCTGGCTACACTCTTATTAATGTAGCCCAGGATGTAGCCGGTCTTTTTTGCTCATGTTCAACTTGTTATCTGTCACAATTATGATAAGGTGACATAAAAAGGTGATGAGTGAAGTAATTATCCATTAACACTTCTCCATCATTCCAGCTAAGGTTTTTGACCTTGTACTTGAAAAATATACCATGTACTGTATTGTTACAGCTAATTTCATTATTTTAGCTGTTTCTCTTTTGATGTGAATAGACACCTTTGAAATTCTTTATGAACTCTATTAGAATGGAACAATTTTCATAGCCATGCCATTGTTATGCTCAACTTTACACGTGTCAATAGCACTGGAAAACAAACCAAGGAAACCGAGGTTCCAGACCTCAATTACTCACAAATGTATTTGTATCGATTTATTGAATGCATTGTTCATGAGCTCTCATTGCAAAGATTACACCGTTTGACATCTTTTTCCTTTTTTCCTGGCACTTGTAAATCAAACATCTATTTGAAAGTCAAGAAAGCATGTTTACATTACATGCTTGTTAACAAGAAAGCATACCAGTTACCCTCTCAATGTGCTGCTAGACCTTGGAAATAAGGCATGAAAAGGAAATGAGAGGTATTTGAAGTAACATGGAACATGAAATGTAGGAATGAAAACCTAAAAGTAAACAGCATGAAATGCAGTGTATGAACATGTGTCAAACTTACATAGCTTTGTGTCTGGATTATTCTATTCTTTACATAGGTATTTCAAAGATAGGGGGAAGCCTCTGTGTGTGTCCGTCCTATTTTTAACTCCTGACAATGACAGTTCTCTCATCCAAACTACGGGGAAAAGCAGTCCTGTATAGCATTAGCAGTAAAATCACGAACGATAATAAAAGAAGTGAAACTAAAAGGGTAGAGAAAAAAGCAAATGACCTAGGGCCAGCACAATTATACCCATCTCTTCTTAACAGATCCTTGTCAATCTCTTTTTTAAAAATTCACAATGATAGTAATTCCAAACCTTTCTCAGACAGTTTACTGATGTCTAAGTGCACCTAACTTTAGAGTTTCCTCTATGTCTAACAGTAATGCTATTTTATCCTACAATTAATGGTCCATACTATTTTCTACATTTTACTTAGAGTGAAACTAGACACAGTCTATTTCCTTCTTCTGTGTGGCAAAAAAAGAACATTCAGAAACCATCACTGTATGCAGAACTGGGGAAGAAAATGGAAAGGAGCTTATGAAGATGAGAATTACAGTGTTAGGTCCCTTTGTTACCTTCCAAAGAAGTTTTTTTCCAAGGTATTTTTTTATCCAAGTCTTTTTTAAAATTCTCATTTGGGAAACCTGTTCTTGGTATGTTAATTTTGTTTGCTTTATAGTATTTTTAGTAAAAATTCTTTAAAAATAGGCTGCTGGTTATTATTCATGATTTTATACTCACTGTTTTTACTGACTCTACTGGGTTTGGTTGGGATGGAGCAAATTGTATTCGTTCACAGCCTGTATGGTGCTGAGTTTGGGTCTGTGACTAAAGCAGTGTCAGTAACAGAGCAGCATTTTGCCTGTTGCTGAGCAATGCTTACACATCATTGAGGCATACTCTTTTTCTTGCTCTGTCCCTCTAGCTGGTGGGCTAGGAGTGTGCAAAAAAATGGGAGGGGACATGGCTGGGCAGCCAACCCAAATTTACCAAAGAGATACCCCATACCATATGTTATCATGCTCAGCAATAGTAGCTGGGAGAAAGCAGGAGGAGCAAGGAAATATGGTACACACCTTCCCAAGTTACTATTGCGTGTAATGAAGCCCTGCTTTCCAGGACATGACTGAACATCTGCCCCAGTGGGAAGTAATGAATACATTGCTTATTTTGCTGTGCTTGCATGTGAGTTTTGCTTTACTTATTAAAGTGGTTTAGCTTTTCTGATTCTCTTCCCCACCCCACTGAGCAGGGAGTAAGCCCGCAACTGACTTGGTGCTTAGCTGCTGATCAGGGTCAACCCAGCACACTAACATTACATATCAGAAAAAGCATTGTCAATCACAAGAATTTCTAAGTTTTTACCCGTTCACTTCAAACTCAGGGTCTTAGTAATTTTTAAAGGCATTTTATTATTTGCTTTTTTCCATCACTCCTTTCTCTACACTTCAAGTGATATTACTGGGCAATTTAGGAGTAAAAGAAGTCATAATATGCTTCATCTGGTATGCTAGGTGCCATCATAGTAGCTAGTGAAGCTGGGCACCCAAATCAGCCTATAGAATTACTAATAAAGACATGCATCTGACATTGTGGAGACACTCTCCCGCAGAAAATCACCCCATAGACTTCTCAGCATAGCCACTGTGGCAGAGGATCTCCAAGGTCATTCACCAGGGCTCCCAATGCCAAAACACCACTGAGGATATGCCTCTGCCTTGGGGAGGAGGCATATGGCCATTCAATGAGTGATCAGCATACAGCCCGGGATTTCAACTTTCCAGTTACACTTTCACACCACTATCTTCATGTTTCCTTTATACTCATTTACACAGAGTTTCAGCTGATACTGTATTGCCTCTCAATTTTCTTCCTGCAATTTCACAGGCAAACCTCATATTTCACGTCCTAAATAGCCTAGTATCATTAGCAGATTTTTACACATGACTGCTTCCTGTCTTCACGGGTATTTGGGGTTATACTAACCAGAAGAACTCCACTGCTAACCACCCTCTCCCCTGAGGGATGAATATTTAATTTAATTTCCTGTTTTCTATCATATAAATAGTTGTTGGACATGATGGTACTTTTACTCTTTTCACATTTATTTTCTTTAGAAGTCTTTTATGAAGGATTCCATCAATATTTTTTTTCTGAAAGTCCTCCAAATTAGACTCAAGGATTGTCTGGATTATAGGCACTTAATATGGAATGTCCTAGAATTAACAGTTATATTATGAAATGAGAAAGTAGACCAAGATTTAAAAGCAGCAACAAGTCATTAAAAAATGTATCATTAATTAGGAACATATAGGTGGCAGCCTCCTGCTGTACAAACATCTCTTAAGTACTAAGTTTCATAGTCTTAATGCCTAAAACTACGTATTAATTACAGATAGTTATTTTGCGGCATGTTCCAATCTTTCCCTGCTCCTCTCACTTCTTTGTATTGTAAAGACCATGAACTACTAGTTTCTCTCCTTCCCTTAGGAGATTGATACCTTATCAGCTCTCGGAAATGGATTTTTTTAGAAATAGAGGTCACCCCCCTAAAACCTTTTCCACTGCACAGGTAGCAGCTGCCTTATCTTTCAGAAATAGTCTAACTGATACATATCTAATTAAATTCCAATTGGTTCTTCCAAATTTGCTTTTAGTTTTTGTTTCTTCCGTTCACTGACCTGAAGAAGGATTTGATTGCCTGAAACCTTGTCTGATTTTCTTTAGCTATGGCAGTAGATGTAATAAAAGAAGCATTACTGCCGCTTGTAAACTTTGTCTTGCCTGTATCCTTACAGCAACACAACCATTATAAAGATGGTATCAGTTTAAATTCTCTCAGCAAGAAAAGAGGGCTACCTTCTTTCTCCTTCTTTAACTCTGAGATTACATGCAAGATTGCACAATATGACATTTTCTTCTTAACTTTATTAATTCTGGAAAATTAGAGATACAATTAAAGATAAAATTCACTATTTTATCTTTAATTTCCTTTCTTTCTATACAGATTTTTAGTCATGTAGTTATGTTTATGCTGCTCTTTTGCCTAATAGAAAATTAATGTATTAATAAATTTACAAGAAAAAATGTATGGCTTGGTTTGCATGCACCTTCAATAAAAAGCTTATTGTCTAATGTATTTTAATAGCAAATATCAGTATGCTACCATATTTCTTCTTTGGTATGCCAGCAGAATAAACATTTAATAGGATTAAAAATTGGATAAAGACATGTGCTATTTATAAACTTAAAATTCTCAACAAAACCAGTATGCAGTCTGGATAGCCAAGAACTATAGGAATGGCTAGAATCCAGTGTTGCCAAAGGCATATTCTAGCTTGTCCAAGATTTTGGTGATACTCATGGTAGTGTCAATACTCTGATTTGCCTTGAATTTTTACAAGTACTCCTAATATACTAAATTTTTACTTCCTGTTAAAAAAATGACAATCTTTCTAGCCATAACTTATGCTGCACTTCTCACATCTTCCACATGGTTAAAAGTAAATGGAATCTTCTTTTATTCCTGCACACAACTGTAAGGTACGAGGTAGACTCTGAATTCAACGTGATAACTTCTTGCAGGTTTTTAAAATGTCTGATTTTGGGGTTTATTTTGTATTTATTTGGGTTTCACATTTATTTTGCAGTAAGTTATTGTCTTTAGGAATCTCTAAACAGGACTTAGAACCTCATTTGTATTTTTAAACATTCTTAATAAAGGGATAAATAATTTATTTTTTGCCAAGAAAAAAAAACAACCCAACACAAAACAGCTAGATACAGTTCTGTATTTTATCTAGCTTCCCATTAATGTGGTGTTCATCAGAAAACAGCAGGAGAAATTCACCTCCAGAAGCTGCAGCAAAACAATTTAATCTAATTACTAGATATAGCACACTGCATGTCAGCTTCCAGACAGCATACTCAGCTAACTCTTGGTGTAGAGGAGGCATAGCAGAAAAAAAGAATAGATCATATCTTCAATGCTTAACTCTTGATATATGCAAGTGTTTCTTCTTAGGAAAAAGTGGGCGTGAACAGCATATGCTTTTATTCACACATTTGTTCCACTTTTAATTCTTCAACAAAGTGCAGTACGGATGAAGCAGTGCTTTGTTTCCAGAATGTTGAAGACTTAAAGCTGAAGCAGATTTTTTAAAAGCTCAGCAAAAATTTCATATCATAGAATCATAGAATAGTTAGGGTTGGAAAGGACCTCAAGATCATCTAGTTCCAACCCCTCTGCAGGCAGGGACACCTCACACTAAACCATCCCACACAAGGCTTCATCCAACCCGGCCTTGAACACTGCCAGGGATGGAGCACTCGCAACCTCCCTGGGCAACCGATTCCAGTGCCTCACCACCCTAACAGGAAAGAATTTCCTCCTTATATCCAATCTAAACTTCCCCTGTTTAAGTTTTAACCCGTTACCCCTTGTCCTGTCACTGCAGTCCCTGACGAAGAGACCCTCCCCAGCATCCCTATAGGCCCCCTTCAGGTATTGGAAGGCTGCTATGAGGTCTCCATGCAGCCTTCTCTTGTATACAGTCAATTCTCCCTGTACCCAGCACCCACCAGGACCATCATGTCAGATTTTTCAAAATAATTTGGCACTGCAATCTGACCATAAATTGGGAAATGTAGATGAAAATTCAACCAATCAAAAAATCTGCCACTTCATATATGCAAATTCCTTCTCTTGGGGTTCAGAACTAAGGATGAGCCTTACTTTGAATTTTACTATAGTCAAACAGAACAAAAGTTTCTTCAGAATTCAGGGAACTCAGCTCCAGCACTTGAGAGTTAATGTCAGATTTTTATTCCATTTGCAAAGACAGGACTAATCTTTTCCAGTTTCCTTGTCCTCTGAGCCATCAAGAGACTAATTTTAGCTGACATTGGATTCCTATTGATTTCTGACATTCTAGGTGAGAGTTAAGACATTAGTGACAATGAAGAATTACTTGTCTGCATAGCATGTTGTGTATTGCATCATTCACTACATGCAAGAAACTTTGAGCAGTGACAATGACAGCTTGATATGTACAAGACTTCAAAATTACTGATGTCACACAGAATATCAGGTTTTAAGTGTGGTTTAAAGTTCTTGACACCTAATTTGTCACATCCTTGCACAGAATTACGAACTGTGTATTTGTCATATTACTTTGTGTCTCCATTTGTACTTCCAAAATGATTTCACAAACATAAAACCATCAAATTATGATGATAGATTTTAAATGCTTACCTATCTTGTGAATGCTTGCACTAAATTCACAGCAACAGATTTGATATTTTGTCTTCCATACTTAAACATTGTGCATAAAACCATAAAATCTTAACTGTTCCCCCATTGAAAAATCAACTGCAAAAATATATGTTCATAAATTCATAAATAGAATTCAACATTTTCAATCTTCTTTATGATTATTGTGCACTTTCCTTATATTTCTACTTGTTTGAGGGTTTGTGTAAGGTGAGAAGCCTTGAAATCTTAATATAGTTATAATTACAAACTTTTAATAATCTAGCAGGATGTAAGATAAAAGCCACTTGAATAGCCTGAGGGACTATGTTGATTCCTTTTTGCACTCATTTCTTAGAGTATTAAAAATGCATTATTGGGAGTGCTCTGATAACTGCTTACATGTCTATTTATTCAATTCTGCAGTTGTTTATGTTAGAATTATGGACTTGGTTTTCTATTCAGACAGTTACTTTGCTCGCTTGCTACGTCTTGAAGCTATTTCAGTTCAAATTATATTAGAGACTCACATACAAAAGAATTCTTTGTTCACAGCCTATCCAACAAAATAGAGGGCTACAGAGGCATCTACAGCTCCAGGGCCCAGTAAATTAGGTCTTGACTAGAAAAATAAAAGAATAAAAGTTGTATGTAAGAGGGTGGATTGGATGTGCTGTTTGCCACCAAGAGAAAGGAAACTGTATTCTCTTATAAATTGAAAGTCTGTTTATTTTACATGTTAAAAAGAAATCACATATTTTTAGATAACAATCAAAGATAAAGAAGTTGGCTTTATATTCTTTTTTTCTATGATCAAAAAGAAAGAAGTCAGACTGGATATCTCCATGAAATTTACATTATTGTGGCAACTGTCCATTTTTATACCAGCCATAAAAGATGTGGAGGACAGCAGCTCCAGACCATTTAAATTTTGCCACACCCTTATTAGTGTGTGTACAGCAGTACAGTCAGAAAATGGGATGTATTTGCAGAGGCTGTTTCACAATAAAGTGGCTTTTATCTCTTCTTTCTGTGTTTCTATCTTTTTACAAAAGCCTGAAAATTAATTTGCAGTGCACTCTTCTACTGAAGCAACACTGAAAGATAGCTTTGGAAGGTCTTAGCGCTGAAAATCCTGGTATCATCAAAATGTTGCTTTATGACCCTTACTTTTAATGTTCATGTAATGAAACTGGTATCTTTTAAAATATTATTCACAGAGCAGAACACATTTTGTTTGTTTCCTGTAGATGTCTTATTAGCTACGTTATTTTCCTTAATATTTGTACTTAGCTAGCTGATGCATAGAAATAAGTGGAAGGTAATAAAATGAGATTTATGTACAATTTTGATTGTTTTACATGGAACATTACTTTAATACAAGCTGTATACAGTGGATTATTGTTAAGTTGATTAGCCCTTAATGTTATAGATAGGATGTGATTTTAGTCATGTCTGTGTCAGGCTGTTTGCAAACTTTCGCACTGTATCAGAGAAATCTAGCTCTATGTCACATTTCCCATTTGTTCAGTATTAACTTGCATGCCAATTGTACACATGCTATCCTTTAGTTACAGTCAATCTTGTTCTGATTTCTACTTTCTTACATTCACACTTCCCAGGGATGAGGATCCATTTTTAGTTTTATTTCAGAGCTTGTTACATTTTGTTTCAATCACTTTGAAGATCTTTAAAAGATTAGATCCTTTATCTGATTTCTAACCACGACACTATATCTGAATAAAAAAAAAAAAGAAAAAAGAAACAAAAAAACAGGCAGAAAGAATTTTGTCTACTGAAAACATTGAAAAAATTAATAGTATATTGAAAATATGTTAGAATATAACAGGCACTATTTTTGATTCATCTGTATTATTCCTATTATCCTTAAACCACTATGTTAACTTATTTATAATTTTATATACCTGTTGAATTCATTAATGTAGTAAACTAAAAGCTCATTCTTTAATGCTTCATGTGGTGTTACTTTGGACCAGGAGGGAATAATTGCTATTTTAAGAACCTTAGTCGGAAGCTATCAATCAGAATTATAGATAGTTTTTCATTACAGCAATGAGGTATTAGGGTTTTTTTCTACAATCATGTGGGCCAATGCTTTTTTCTTTAAAAGCCTTTTCTTAAATGCTTTTTTTTTTTTTCGCTTCAATGTTCACTTGAAGGATATTCACTCTCGATCAGTTGCTGAGGTGAGTAGCTTGAGAGAGGACGCCTGCAACACCGGAGCGGAGAGGGGAGAGATCAGCGTCCAGGAGCCTCACCTCAGAGCGACAAGAGCCACTGAGGAGGGAGCCTCAAGTCCTCAACAGGACTTGCCCAGGACTCGGAAGCTCAGCTCCCGCGAGGGGCTGACTCACAGGGGGCGGAGCCAGGAGGAGTGGCACCAGCTGGGAGTGGCTAAAAAACCTTCCCAGGGAGCGCGGCGACCAGAGGGCGTCGAGGCAGAGGGTCGAGGCAGTTTGCGCAACAGAGCCGGCAAACAGAGAGCGTCGAGGCAGAGGGTCGAGGCAGTTTGCGCGGCAGTTCGCGCGGGCAGGCGAGCGGCCAGGGAAGCGTTCCAACCGCCTCATCGAGAGGACTCGCCTGGAGTACAGGAGGAGGAAGGAGTGCTGAGAGACGTAGACGGATTGATTGACCAGATAGATCATGGTTACAACACGATCGAAAGCTGTAGTGAGTACTAATGTGGGTATCCAGACTGAGCCTTCCTGCAGACATGCAGCTGTGCAGGTCTCTGGCTGCAGCGAATGCCTGAGCCTGGCACTTGTATTGGAGGGAGCCAGTGATACTGCTTGTGTTCGCTGTGAGCAAATAAATGACCTGCTCAGGCAGGTGGCTGAACTGAGGGAGGATGTTGAAAGGTTGAGAGCCATTAGAGAGTGTGAAAGTGAAATAGATTGGTGGAACCACACCCTAAGGCAAGGGCAGAGGGAAGTGGTTCAACAAGATATGGATCCCCTTCCCTCCTACCATCAGACAGAAGGAGAGAGCTTAATGGACAAGGATGGATGGAGGGAGGTCCCTCCTCAGAGAGGTAAGCGAAAACCCTCACAATCTCTTCCTCCCTCCCAATTGCCCTTGAATAACAGGTACGAGGTCTTGGAAATTCAGGGCCAGGTGAATGGAGATGGAGAGGCAAATCTATCTAGTGAGTCACCCAGGGCTAGTCACTCACCCACATGCCTCAGAACTTCCCCAACCAAGAAGAAAAGAAGAGTAATTGTGGTGGGTGACTCCCTTCTGAGGGGAACAGAAGGGCCCATTTGTCGACCGGATCCACCCCACAGGGAGGTCTGCTGCCTGCCTGGGGCTCGGATTAGAGATGGTAAAAAGAAACTCTCTGAACTGGTGCAGCCGTCTGACTACTACCCACTGCTGGTTTTTCAGGTTGGCAGTGATGAAATTATTACGAGGAACGTAAGGGCAATGAAGAGAGACTTCAGGGCCCTGGGACGGCTGGTTAAAGGGTCTGGAGCGCAAGTGGTGTTTGCCTCCATACCTGTTGCAAGCGAGGGTGAAGGGATATATAAGAAGACTCTGCAGGTTAATGTATGGCTACATGACTGGTGCCAAAGGCAGGGGTTTGGGTTTTTCAGTCATGGGCTGCTGTATGGGACACCTGGTTTGCTGGTGACAGGCGGGATACACCAGTCCCAGAGAAGGAAAAGGGTTTTGGGGCAGGAGTTAGCAGGGCTTATTGACAGGGCTTTAAACTAGTTATGAAGGGGGGAGGGGATTTAACTGGGCCTGTTGGGGACAAGCCCAAGAGGAACATGCTAGGGATTGAAGGATGGCGGGCTAAGGAGGACTATCAGTCTCTTGTTTCACTTGTGGGAAAGGATAGCTTTTTAGACCCTGTCCCGCAGGGGAAAAAGGGTACTAAGACTGGCTCCCTGAAATGCCTGTACACCAATGCACGCAGCATGGGGAATAAACAGGAGGAGTTAGAAGTCTGTGTGCGGGCTAAAGGTTATGATCTAGTGGCAATTACAGAGACATGGTGGGACAGTTCACATGACTGGAATGTGGTCATGGATGGCTATGTCCTTTTTAGGAAAGATAGGTCAGCGAAGCGAGGTGGTGGAGTTGCTCTTTACGTGAGAGAGCAACTAGAATGTATTGAGTTCTGTCCGGGGTCGGATGAGGAGCAAGTGGAATGTCTGTGGGTACGAATTAAGGGACAGACTGGCATGGGTGATACAGTTGTGGGGGTCTATTATAGACCTCCTGATCAGGACGAAGGAGTTGATGAGGCTTTCTACAGGCAACTGGAAGTAGCCTCGTGACTACATGCCTTAGTCGTCGTGGGGGATTTTAACTACCCCGATATTTGCTGGAAGACTCACACAGCCAGTCATTCACAGTCTATGAGGTTCCTCGAGTGCATTGATGATAATTTCTTAATGCAAATGGTGGACGTACCAACTAGGGGAGCAGCGCTGCTAGATTTAGTACTCGCCAACAAAGACGGTTTGGTCGAAGTGGTGACGGTCAATGGCAGCCTTGGCTGCAGTGACCATGAGATGGTGGAGTTTAGGATCCTGTGTGGGAGGAATAGAATACCTAGCAAAGCCACAGTTCTGGATTTCCGAAGGGCCAACTTTGGCCTCTTCAGTCAACTGCTAAGGGAAGTCTCATGGGAAAGTGTACTAGGCGGTAAAGGGGCTCAAGATAGTTGGTTAGCATTCAAGGACCGCTTCTTCCAAGCTCAGGATCGGAGCGTCCCAATGAGTAGGAAATCAAGTAAGGGATCTAGGAGACCGGCGTGGTTAAACAAGGAGCTTCTGGGCAAACTCAAGTGGAAAAGGAGAATCTATGGATTATGGAAGGAGGGGCTGGCCGCTTGGGAGGAATATAGGACAGTTGTTAGAGGATGTAGGGAGGCAATTAGGACAGCTAAGGCCTCCTTGGAACTCAATCTTGCTAGTCGGGTTAAAGACAATAGAAAGGGCTTCTTCAAATACATAGCAAATAAAACTAACACAAGAGGCAATATAGGCCCACTGCTGAACGAAGTGGGTGCCCTGGAGACAGAGGATATAAAGAAGGCAGAGGCGCTGAATGCCTTCTTTGCCTCTGTCTTTACTCCTGCAGACTCTCCCCGAGGGCCCCGGATTTCTATAGCCCCAGAAGGAGTCAGGACAAAGGAGGAGTTTGCTTTGGTAGATGAGGATTGGGTTAGGGATCAGCTATGCAATCCAGACATCTGTAAATCGATGGGTCTGGATGGAATGCACCCACGGGTGCTGAGGGAGCTGGCGGAGGTCATTGCTAGGCCACTTTCCATCATCTTTGGTAAGTCGTGGGAAACGGGCGAGGTGCCTGAGGATTGGCGGATGGCAAAGGTCACACCAGTCTATAAGAAGGGCAAGAAGGAGGACCCGGGTAATTATAGACCGGACACGGGTAATTATAGACCAGTCAGCCTTACCTCCATCCCTGGAAAGGTGATGGAACAACTTATTCTTGACTCCATCACTAGGCATATCAAGGATGAGGGGGTCATTAAGAACAGCCAACATGGTTTTATGAGGGGGAAGTCATGTATGACCAACCTTATAGCCTTCTATGAGGAAGTGACTAGGTGGAGGGATGATGGTAGAGCGGTAGATGTGGTTTTTCTTGATTTCAGTAAGGCATTTGATACTGTCTCCCACAGCATCCTCATAGATAAGCTGAGGAAGTGTGGGCTTGACGATCAAGTAGTGAGGTGGATCGAGAACTGGTTGAAAGGAAGAAGGCAGAGAGTTGTGGTCAATGGCGCAGAATCTAGCTGGAGGTCTGTGACTAGTGGAGTTCCTCAGGGGTCGGTGCTGGGACCGGTGCTGTTTAATATTTTCATCAATGACCTGGATGAGGGAACTGAGTGCACCCTCAGCAAGTTTGCTGATGACACAAAACTGGGAGGAGTGGCTGACACACCAGAGGACTGTGCTGCCATTCAGCGAGACCTGGACAGGCTGGAGAGTTGGGCGGGGAGAAACTTGATGAAATTTAACAAGGGCAAGTGTAGAGTCTTGCATCTGGGGAAGAACAACCCCATGTACCAGTACAGGTTGGGGGGTGACCTGCTGGAAAGTAGTGAACGGGAAAGGGACCTGGGGGTCCTGGTGGATAGGAGGATGACCATGAGCCAGCAATGTGCTCTTGCGGCCAAGAAGGCAAATGGCATCTTAGGGTGCATTAGAAAGGGTGTGCTTAGTAGGTCAAGAGAGGTTCTCCTCCCCCTCTACTCAGCCTTGGTGAGGCCGCATCTGGAATATTGCGTCCAGTTGTGGGCCCCTCTGTTCAAGAAGGACAGGGAATTGCTTGAAGGAGTCCAGCGCAGAGCCACAAAGATGATTAAGGGAGTGGAACATCTCCCTTATGAGGAGAGGCTGAGGGAGCTGGGTCTCTTTAGCTTGGAGAAGAGGAGACTGAGGGGTGACCTCATCAATGTTTACAAATATGTAAAGGGTAGGTGTCAGGATGATGGAGCTAGGCTTTTTTCAGTGATATCCAGTGATAGGACAAGGGGCAGTGGGTGTAAACTGGAGCATAGGAAGTTCCACGTTAACATCAGGAAGAACTTCTTTACTGTAAGAGTGACAGAGCACTGGAACAGGTTGCCCAGGGGGGTTGTGGAGTCTCCTACACTGGAGATATTCAAGGCCCGCCTGGACAAGTTCCTGTGTGATGTACTGTAGGTTACCCTGCTCTTGCAGGGGGGTTGGACTAGATGATCTTTTGAGGTCCCTTCCAACCCTTGGGATTCTGTGATTCTGTGATTCACAACCCCATATTTTAAACAACCAGTTTAAGGTTTATAAGGGAATAGAAACAGTGACAGAATTGGGAAATAATAGGTTAAAAGTCAGTCAAGAGTTTACTGTAAAGTGTTTAAAAGTCAGTCAAAGAAAAGTTTTTAGTTTAACTTACAGGAAGATAGGCCTGATCTTGGAGGCAGGGGGACTGCAGCACAGTGCATATATTTCAAACAGGGGAAAGGAAAATGGGAATATGAGGCTACTTAGCTTCAAAATTTGAGAGATATTAGTACTAATTAAGTAATTGGGGTGAGCATATATAAAAGATGAGAGTATAATAAATGTCAGGTGTGAATTTGTTGAGACTCAATGTCCTTCTTTGCCAGAATAACTGGCTTACTGAATGGAAGGAATGGCAAATATGATATAAAGTAATTTCAGTAATATCTTGATGGGATCATATGGCATGAAATTCTTATAAACAAACTAGGAAAACACATTTTAGAAGTGTATGTTATGAATTATGTGAGCTACTGGGAACAAAAATTGCCAAGTAATTATGAAACATTCATTGTCAATGGCTAGGCTGTAAGTATACCTGCTGGTTAAAGTACCATGACCAGCTTCACCCAGGGACTTCATCCAGGTACCTTCTCACCCATTGGCTTGAGAGCTGCATCAAATGTCTGACTCTCTGCCTCCATCCCTGCCTTACCTCTAGAGTGTGAATGCTGTGTTGTGCCACCTGTCTTGTTAATGTTCTGGTTGATTTTGGACCTGTCTTGTCATTGCAATCAAGTCTGCTAGTCACTGGATTGTGGTTGAAACCAGTTACTATCATAAGATCTACTTTGCTTCCCATGCTAATGTACCATGGGTACAGTACTCCTTCATTAAGGTATCTGCCTCTGTCTGTCCTGCTGTCACCATTGTCTTCCTTTGCAAAGTAATCTCAGTCTGGCTGCTCCTTGATCGTCAGTGCAGGGATCATCTCAAGTGAAATCTGTCCTCAGTCCATTTCTACTCTCCACAGCACTGATAACATGCCAAAGCTAACTGCTGTGAAAGTTATGCATACTTGGAATACCCATATTGGAGAGGAGAATGAAATCCAATAAGATAATAGTCAGGGTCTGATCTACTGAGTAGGGTAAAGAAAGGTAAGTATCTTTCTGTATCCTGTAATGCTGATGCTCTCCTTCCAAACAGAAGAATTAGCTTCATCTCTGCCATGTTTTGCTTGGCACAACATTTCTTGCAAGCTTATAAACCCCAGGAAAAAAATAGAAAAAGTTGACACCACTGCGATCAGCTTAAAGAGTTTAGAATGTTACTTGTGCCTTTTAATCAAGTCCTGTTTAACAAAAAATTGAAATTAATATAGCTTTAATATACCAGTTAATAAAGTTACTGCATTTTATGAAGAAAAGTTACTTAGCCTTTTCCCTTTAGCCCCGGACAAGCTACAACTCCTCTTCTGAGATGAGATTATAGACACCTCTTCAAATAACCGCTTTTGTGCAGAAGTTCTGAGTGTATATGTGGATAATGACTTCTCTGCTCAGAAACACAGTTTCAAAGTAAGTGTAGACTAGCAAAAAACAGAAAATGTCTTTCTGTTGTTAGCCAAGGTATAGCATGAAAGCATCATAGATCTTTTTTTGGCAATGCACCATTTTATGCTAATACCTGTAGACACCACTAGAGTCAGGAATTTTACTCCATGGTGGGAAAAAAAAAAAATAAATTCAAGGACTGGAAAAGGTTGTCCAGACAGGCTATGCAGTCTTTACTGTTGAATGTATTCAAGAACTGGAAAAGCCATGAGTATTCTGATTTGATATTGCAGCTGATCCTGCTTTGAGCATCAAAGTCCATCCAAAGCCATTTTGAGTCCTGCTTTTCAACCTGACTTTTCCTATAACCATATGACAAGCAGCTTTTCATATCATTAACTATCAGGGTTTTCTTCATAGAATCATAGAATAGTTAGGGTTGGAAAGCACCTTAAGATCATCTAGTTCCAACCCCACTGCCATGGGAAGGGACATCTCACATTAAAACATGTCACCCAAGGCTCTGTCCAACCTGGCCTTGAACACCGCCAGGGATGAAGCATTCACAACTTCCCTGCGCAGCCCATTCCAGTGCCTCACCAATCTTACAGTAAAGAACTTCTTTCTTATATCCAATCTAAACTTCCCCTGTTTAAGTTTTAACCCGTTACTCCTTGTCCTGTCACTACAGTCCCTGATGAAGAGTCCCTTCCCAGCATCCCTACAAGCCCCCTTCAGATACTGGAAGGCTGCTATGAGGTCTCCACGCAGCCTTCTCTTCCCCAGGCTGAACAGCCCAAACTTTCTCAGCCTGTCTTCATACGGGAGGTGCTCCAGTCCCCTGATCATCCTCGTGGCCCTCCTCTGGACTTGTTCCAGCAGTTCCATGTCCTTTTTATGTTGAGGACACCAGAACTGCACACAATACTCCAGGTGAGGTCTCACAAGAGCAGAGTAGAGGGGCAGGATCACCTCCTTCGACCTGCTGGTCACGCTGCTTTTGATGCAGCCCAGGATATAGTTGGCTTTCTGGGCTGCGAGCGCACACTGAAGCTGGCTGATGTTCATTTTCTCATTGACCAACATCCCCAAGTCCTTCTCTGCAGGGCCGCTCTGAATCTCTTCTTTGCCCAATCTGTAGCTGTGCCTGGGATTGCTCCGACCCAGGTGTAGGACCCTGCACTTGTCATGGTTGAACTTCATAAGGTTGGCATCAGCCCACCTCACAAGCGTGTCAAGGTCCCTCTGGATGGCATCCCTTCCCTCCAGCGTATCAACCGAACCACACAGCTTGGTGTCATCTGCAAACTTGCTGAGGGCGCACTCAATCCCACTGTCCATTTCACCGACAAATATGTTGAGCAAGACTGGTCCCAACACCGATCCCTGAGGGACACCACTAGTTATTGGTCTCCAGATGGACATTATGCCATTGAGCACAACTCTTTGTGTGCGGCCGTCCAGCCAGTTCTTTATCCACCAAGTGGTCCACCTGTCAAATTGATGTCTCTCCATTTTAGAGACAAGGATGTCATGTGGGACAGTGTCAAACGCTTTGCACAAGTCCAGGTAGATGATTTCAGCAGCTCTACCCCTGTCCATCAGTTCTGTTGCCCCATCATAGAAGGCCACCAGATTGGTCAGGCAGGATTTCCCCTTAGTGAAGCCATGCTGGCTGTCACCAAGTGTAGAGAGCTTAACAACCGAATGGCTAAGTAACAAAGGGCATGATACCGTGCAGCTGGTGGAAATGTAGGCCTCCAGGGCACAGCAATCTCGTGGTTAATGTTTACCCTGATTTGCTTAAGAAACAGGATATGCATCTTGCTGAGATAAGAGCAACGGTATCTTGCTGGAATAGCACAATGGTCTTGCTTGGGCAAGTTGGGACATGTTGAAACATGTTGAAACAAGAAGTGGTCACAGTTACCTGGAGACCCCTGCGTCGACACAGGCTGACCAATGATTTTGCTGTATCTTATCAGACAATGTAACTAACCCTGCAAGCTATAAAAGTGGATGTATCTTGCTAAATAAACGAGACTTGCTGACCATGAGAGCATGAGGCTTGTCTCCCGCGACTCCAACAACTGGCGCCCGAACAGGGACCCTTCCCTTTGCCTGAAGGAGTTGCGTTGGGTGCAGGTCTCGATTTAAAGACGGCTTCTGCAGAACGGGAGTGCTACATCGGTGGGCTGCTCGTCTCCTGCTTTGGCCCAGAGTGCTGCATCGGCAGGCTCTGCTGCTACGCGCTGCCGACGCCTGGAGGGTGCAACGGATCCGGTAAAAATGGACAGGCAAGCGGCGTATGATCTTTTTACTGCCTTCCTCCGTCGTCGGGGGGTAAAAGGCTTAGATTTTGATAAGGACCTCCCTGCCTTTCTTTCCCATGCTCGGTCCCTCGGTATTTTTAGTGATCCCCACTCTATTCACCAATTATCGGAATGGCGTCGCTACGGCGATAAATTATGGGATCTTACATTAGACGATGATAAAATTGCTAAAAAATTATCTAAATTATGGCGCTTGATACATAACGAACTCTTGATGGTACAGGCAGAGAAACGTGCGGCCGAAAGTGCCCGTTTGGCACAAAATCAAAATCGTCACTATGATCCTTCTGCCCCTAATCCGCCGACCGTTTCGACAGTCGAGATACCCCCCCCCCCTCCTCCTCCTCCCCCTCCCCCCTCGGACACCCCCCCCCCCCTCCTCCTCTTCCCTCTCCCCCGTCTGCCTCTATTCTGGAAAACGGACTATCTGAGTCTCCTCCAAACTCCCTTCCTTTGTCTCCTAATGCCACGGAGCCGTTCCCCGGAGCCCTTTCGGACCTCGCGGAGGCTATGGCAAGTCAGAGACGGGAAGTTTGGGCTGCTCTGGCACGCCACGGAGTCGAAAACGGAGACAGGGTCCTTGCCGATGCGGCACAAGACCATGTTGCTACTTCTATGGCCTTTCCTGTTATTTTTCACCCTCGACCAGGCGGCGGTCATAGGGTAGATATCACTCAAATGGATTGGAAAATATTGGCACAACTCCGAGCTACAGTCTCTCAATTTGGGGTTACTAGTGAACCGGCCAAGCAGATGCTTGATTACTTATTTAATTCAATGATTCTCCTGCCTGTAGATATCAAGGGTATTGCTCGTTTAATTTATACCCCTCATCAGAAACTTACATTTGATGCAAGATGGGGGGAGGAAGCGGCTGCTTCAGTAGCATTACCTCGTGGCCGAGGAGATCCCCTTTTTGGAATTACAATGAATGAATTACTAGGAAACGGTGATTATACTCGAACAGATGCCCAGGCTGGTATAGGAGTAGAAAAATTAAGAGAGGTCATGCGGGTGGCAAAAAAGGCAATGGACAAAATTCGGGAGCCGGGGGGGCCCCCCTATGTATATGAACATTAAACAAGGCCGAGAGGAACCCCTTGGGTCATTTGTTGACAAATTGATGCAAGCCCTTTCTAAAGCTGGTGTTGCGGAGCACATGCAGGACGCACTCCTAAAGCAGTGTGTTATACAAAATGGTAATCAAGTTACACGCTCCCTTATCGCTACTGCTCCTGGCAACTGGGTAATCCAAGATCTCTTAGATAAAGCAAATACTCTCCCCTCGAGCAGTCAGATTTTTGTAGTGGAAGCCCTTAACAAAATTGGTGAAGGCCTTAACGCCCAGTCTAAAGATCAAAGCCAAGTTTTGGCAGCCCTTGCACCTCTTCAGGCGGCAGTTGCGCAGACTCGTCCAGCAGCTCCAGCCACCCGAATGAAGTGTTTTCGATGCGGAAAATTAGGCCACATTCGTCGCGACTGTCAGGCCCCTGGTGTTTGGACCCAAGTGGATCCCTGCTCGCTGGACTCGAGCTGCTCAAACGAATGAACAGCCCAGAACTCCGTCGTCGTCATTGTCTGCAGCTGATCCTACGCCCGTTGCTGGAACCACTTGAAAGACGTTTTGGGATTCGCTTTTCCTATTCGACTCAAGAAGAGGCAGAACTCCATTTGTTTTGGGAACTTATGAGAACATTTGATCGGATTTTGTCTCCTACTCGTCATTGTTTAGCGTGTTTACAAGATTATCATAGAGCTTGGATCAAAATTAAGTGTGGAAATTGTCACCAAAAGGTTTGGGTGTCCCAAAGCCAATTACAGGCACATGGTGCTTGTGTAAACTGTACCTGGAATCCCCATCATAATTATAATCCTTATAGAGCACTGCTGGCGGAGGCAGGTATAACTCCTCCCATAAATCTACCCTTAACGTATCTATTAGTCGAGAACCGGGAAGATCTGGAACAACGATATTTGAAATATCGGGTTCAGGAGATTCTCTCCCAGATTCAAACCGCACTAGCCACAGTGCCTCTAGAGATTAAGTGCGGTAAAGATGTGGGTATTCCGCTTTTGTGGCAAGTTAAACCTGAAGATTGGGATCGCATTTGTCGCCGTTTTCGGCCTCAATACAGAAGCTTGGGACACTCTAAACAAAATAGAGGAACGAAAAAACATGTGGGTCACTTGGGCTGAAAAAGTTAACCGAAGTAGTTTATGCCTTGCTCTTGCTAAAGCTTCTGACCCCTTTAGAACCTGTTTGATAGGCGTCCCAGCCAATTTTACCTTTCAGCTCAATATAAGAAAAAATGTCTCTGAAATCCAAGAATTTCACCTGCTTGGTTCTGCGCCTGCACAATATTGTTTTCACTTTGACTCTTGGAAGGACCCTTTTGGGCTTCCACATAACTCAGTAAATGTTTCCTCAAATAGGCCTTATAATGAGACCGCTTATTGCAAAAACATCACACACAAAACCATTGTAACGTCCAATACAGGCTATTTGCCTGATGGATATTTCTTGATCTGCGGTGATAGGGCGTGGCAGGGAATCCCCAGAAGCCCGGAGGGGGGACCCTGCTATATAGGCCAGCTAACAATGTTTGCACCCGACATAATGACAGTTCTTAAAGCCAATAAAACTCATATACGCCGTAAAAGAGCCACCACACAACTGGGCCCAGAGTGCTCCGATATTGTTACGCTCTGGGATCCTCCTGAAGTTATTTTAGCCAGTATTTTTGCTCCGGGTATAGCATCTGCTCAAGCTCTCACTCAATTAAGAAAATTGGCTTGTTGGACAGGAAAACAAATAAACATTACAACAAACATATTGTCAAATCTAGCCATGGACTTAGAAGGAGTCCGGCATGCAGTTCTCCAAAATCGAGCCGCCATAGATTTTTTACTCCTCGCACAAGGTCATGGGTGTGATGAGTTTGAAGGTATGTGCTGCATGAATCTCTCGGACCATTCTAACTCCATTCACAAACAATTGGCACAGTTGAGAAACAATATGCGAAAGTTACAAGAAACAAGTGATCCCTTTACCAATTGGCTGGCATCTTTCGGGCTATCTCCCTGGCTTGTTACCTTAATAGAAAAAATTGTTTTGGTGGTGGTTGTAATATTATTAGCAGTATTGCTTTTGCCGTGTATTATGCAGTGTTTACAGAAAATGATATCGAACGCTTTTAATCATAAAATGGCTATGCTTGCTGTTAAAGAAAACAGGGGAAGTGTAGAGAGCTTAACAACTGAATGGCTAAGTAACAAAGGGCATGATACCGTGCAGCTGGTGGAAATGTAGGCTTCCAGGGCACAGCAATCTCGTGGTTAATGTTTACCCTGATTTGCTTAAGAAACAGGATATGCATCTTGCTGAGATAAGAGCAACGGTATCTTGCTGGAATAGCACAATGGTCTTGCTTGGGCAAGTTGGGACATGTTGAAACATGTTGAAACAAGAAGTGGTCACAGTTACCTGGAGACCCCTGCGTCGACACAGGCTGACCAATGATTTTGCTGTATCTTATCAGACAATGTAACTAACCCTGCAAGCTATAAAAGTGGATGTATCTTGCTAAATAAACGAGACTTGCTGACCATGAGAGCATGAGGCTTGTCTCCCGCAACTCCAACAACCAAGCACCTTCTTGTTTTTCATGTGCCTTAGCATGCCTTCCAGGAAAATGTGCTCCAAGATTTTGCCAGGCACAGAGGTGAGACTGACTGGTCTGTAATTCCCTGGGTCATCCATTTTCCCCTTCTTGAAAATGGGGGTTATATTTCTCTTTTTCCAGTCTCATGCCTCTCTCTGGTCTGTGTTTAAGGTACTTAATAATATAGCCAATACAATTACAGCCTGACATTTTTAGTTAAAATTTCCACCTTTTTATAGATTGTAAACAAAAATGCTAAGTACACACATACTATTTTGGAGCTAAACCAGACTCACTAAATGAGACGGCACACATCTTACTTTGTATTCTAGATGACATTTTTCTGTGGCCAATTTAGTGTTGTTGTTGCCTGAATTGTATGTGTTGGTCTGCTGCTTTCTGGGTTTCAAGGCATTATATAGCTGTTACAGTACACTTCTAATACAATTCCTTTGTTAAAAAAAGTGAAGTCAATACAGTCTTTTCTGTTTGGGCTTTCTTATTCACACTAATGTTTACATTTCTAACCTCATAGCTGCTAAGAAACAACTTTCTGTTTCAAAAGAGAAAATAGACCATCTCTTTATATATCATCTTCTTTTCCCCAAGTTTCTTTTGACCTAAATGGAATTTTGGAAAAAAAAACCAAACCCCCAAAAAACCAAAGATCTATTGGAAATGTTTCACATCTGGTCAGAGGGAGAAATACATTTGATGGGAGCAGGAAATAATTCATGGTTCTTTCTTCACACTAAGAAAGATCTTGTTAATATGATGCCATAGAAAATTATCAGTTATACGAAATAATATCTTAAAAATTAATTGATGCTCTATAGACCATTATGACTGGGATTCCACAGTTGCAGAGGTCTGTAGAGACACCTTCACAGCATCAAGATCCAAGGGTGTACATCAGTGCTTAAGGTGTGACTGTCACAGCTGCAAGATAACTATTATGATTTAGAAAGCACAGAAACTTCTAGGTATGTTTGGTGACATTTACATGTTTTAATTATTAAATATTTGGAAGACTGTGATTGAAAAAGATGGGTAGGTTTGGCATGTTTCTAAAGCTACATGAGATATAATGAGCTTGACCTTCAGATTAATAGCTAAACTTTAGCTTAGTCTTCAGATTTTTTCTTTACAAATTTAATCATTGTGTCTGCATGGATTTGCAGATATTTCAACCTACATGACCTTTTGGGCAGAGAGGAGTCCTGTACAATGGAATGCTTCTTATTTTGCTTCTTAATGTGATTTGAAAAAACTTGTGATTAGAAACTTCAATATAGTCTAGAAACTCACAGAAACCAATCTTTCTCTTTTAAAGACAGCTGATAGTCCTACATTTCAAACTAAAGAGATGTCAAAAAAGTAATGCTACAAGTAATTCTGCATGATATTTTCTTATTTTCTTTTCCATTACAGAATTTCAAAGGTAAATAAAACATTAATCTGTACTACTTAAATGAGTTTTTTAAAGAACATTTAAAGTTAAATAGCAAAAGAAGCACTGGAAGTCTTTATGAAATAGAAAAAACCCTCAGCAACAAACACAGGAAACAGATATTACCCTATGCCTGGGTAAATATTTGCAAGATAAGCATAAACAGTGGTGTAAACAATTGTGTTTACTTATATAAGACAACTGGAAGCTGAATAATTTTTTATACAAAATATATTTAATTGAAAACTCTTCCGAGTAATTAAAATGTATAATTAAAATGAGATATGTTAAGATAGTCCTTGAAATGCTCAGAGAAGCATCTACTTGAAGGAATATTAAACAATATACAGAATAAAATACTATCATACATCAATATGCCATGATTTTGTTCCTTATGGTTAAGATTTTTTATCTGTGTATTGCAAAAATATTAAGAAACTACATTGCTTTTAAGTATTGAAAAGTTCCTGATCCTAACAATCCACATAGAGGAATCATATTTCTCCTGTGATAAGAAATAATGTGATATATCTAAGTATTTGGGAAGGTTTTTCATTATTTTAACAAATGTTACTGAAACCAGCAAATTATATTTAAATATTTACTTTAATTATTGATAAAAAATTGTTTTTTCATTTAAATTGTACAATATACAGCAAAGCAACTGCTTTATAAAAATGAACTAATGTGCATGCAACAAAGCATTATTGAAATAAAATGCAAAAAGAACATATTTCATAGAAAGCTGTATCCCTTTCTCCTGCTCTTTTTCTGATGTTACCATTTATTGGCCTGCACCATGATGTCTATATTGTATACGCACTTCAAAAGTACTGCAAATAGTTAATTGCTAAATTTCTTTTTAAAGCACAAATATATTGTCAGATAACTGTTTTCAATGTTTAAAGTTTTCCTATGAAAATTAGGATATTTAAAATCATTTTTACCTTTGTAAGTACACCCTTACAGGGGACTAAGCAGTCTACTGTCTTCCAACAGAAAGTTGATCATAATTTTTAAGACAAGTAAAACCTAAAAAAAACTATAAAAAGATCATGTAGTAAATTTAAAAGAAAAGAAATTGTAAGTTAAAAATCCGTACACGACTTTACTTCTGTGCTTCAGGGCACATACTATAATCTTCCACAGTATTATTATATTTTTGTGTAGTCAACTACATAGATACAAAATTGATAGAAAGCCTCAGCATTCTGATGAGATTGTATTTTTTTGCTGCTGTGTTGACCAAGTTATTTTTATCTTCCTGTGTATCATCCTGTGTCATCTGTTTCCTAGGCTCATTAGAGCATATTCACCTAAAAAAGTCATCTTCCATTCTGCTGACACAGGGATTGCTGATACACTTGCCACCCTCCTCTTTTTGTGATCTTTTACACTAAAGATCTTAATTTCTAAGGCAGTGAAGTGCTCTGTGATGCAGGGCATGTCTGTATGGCCCCTTCTAGATGAGATATTTATTAAATGGCTGGCTGGATGGATGGATTTGATGGGTCAGGAGGTCTTTCTGAGAGCTGTAGTCCTAAAAACTAAATGTGATTACATGAGGTGTGAAGTAGTAAAGGATATTTAATTACAAAATCACATAGGTTATTATTTATGAAGGCAGTGATGCATATTGAATAAGGCAATGGAGCGCATTGCTTTTA
Source organism: Lathamus discolor (assembly GCF_037157495.1). Lineage (NCBI taxonomy): Eukaryota > Metazoa > Chordata > Aves > Psittaciformes > Psittacidae > Lathamus > Lathamus discolor. Next base: position 85,115,215 of record NC_088885.1, read on the forward strand.
TCCTTTCCTTTCAGTAAGCAAGGACATCAGCATCATTCTTCTGTAGGCTGTTTATCCCACCAGTAGGGGTTGTTCTTGTGAGCATAGCATAAATGAGATTCTTACTATCTTAAAGAAGACTAGGGTCTAAAACGTATTGCTATATTTGTTGTTAAACCAGCATTTACATCCTTAAGAATTTTTTTTCCTGAAACTCAATCTGTTGTTCTGTGTGTATTAAAAGAGACCCTATTCTGATGATTTTTTTTGTCATTCAATCATTCCCCATTTTGCTGGGGCTGAAGTGTGCCTAAGTCTTAGACTGGGGTTAAGCTAGCTGAATAGGCATGGGAAAACTGCTGGACAAGAGAAACTCCTGGATGGAATAAGATGGATGTATGGGGATCTAACAGAAGTTACAAAGGTGTCATAAGCAGATGGCTGGATTTCACTGGTGCTTCAGGACTTAGATATTCAAGAAACCACCAAACTTCACAAGATGCGAGCATGGGGCCCTTTGAGGAAGGGAACAGTGCAAGGCCTAGGAAATCTAAGAAATCCTGTCAGCCATACCATACATGGCTAAAATCACATTGTTAACAGCATCAGAAATGCCAAATTAGAGTGCAGATGTACCAGAACAGGGACTAATGAGGTGAAAAGTAATCAGCTACAGGTTGTTTATTTGATAGGGAAGAGTGCTGAAAAGGAAGAACCTAGGAGAGGAAAAGGAGCATATAAATTAACAGCTGAGCATGTGGCTGGGGCTGTGTAGGCAGACCACTCAGGTGGTCTCAGTGCTTGATTGTCACACCTCGGACAGGACAGCAAAATAGAATTGTTGTTTTGACCATACAAAATGTGGTGAACCTGCCTCTACCCTTAGGTGGATCAAGGGGATCCAGATGACTTTGTTTCCTAACAGAGGAGAAGGGGCAAGGCAAGCCTTCTAGACTCACCTTGTCGGCAACCCTTCTGGGTCTCACGGCACCACCACCTCCCTCACAGATTCCAGTCTGACCATAGGAATTATATGATTAAAAGCCTGCTACAAGATATGGGCAAGGTCTGCTATCCCATGGCTGTGGGGCTGTTTCAGATGGGTGCACTGTTGCAGAAAAAATTATATTAACACTGAATCAACACTCGGCAAGCCCAGAACAAGAGAGGAAAATTACATTAAATTATACATGAAAAACAGTCTTCTGGATCTGTTCTGCCGCTTTTAATTCCAAGCACAATGAAGAATTTTCAAACTTCACAAACAAGTTTTTAAAGTCTTCAGGAACTTCAGGTTTCAGCCTGGTCTAGGATGATAGGATGGAGAAGTATCACTGCGGGATAACTCTGTTTTTACCCTCTTTCCCAGGCTTCCTCTACTGAACACTGCCCAGAAATGGGTACAAAGTCAGGTTGCCTTTTTGTCTGGTTCTGCACAGCTAGCAGAGGAAGGGGAAGCCCTGTCAGGACATTTGCATTGATGCTTTACTTTCGGGAAGCTTCCTTGGAAGCACTGGTCAGTTTTACAGGAGGTTACGCATTGAGCAGATCCATGGGTTTGAAGGTGAACTCCAATATTTCATACTCCACAAAGTCTCCTCCTTTTCCGCTTAATGGAAGTATTCCACCTAATGGAAGTATTAAGAGGAAACATCATGAAGAATTTCTCCCTTGATAGTCTGCTAAAGATTTTTCCAAATGTCAAGTTGGTCTGGGTGACTACAGAAGATACATGACTGCACACCAAATAAAGTGTAGGAAAGTACCAAACTTTTTCAAACAATTTTAGGAGGGAAAAATACATTAAAATACCTTAACCAGAAATTTGAAGGTGAAGTTAAAACAAACAAGGACTAGTCTTAAGGAAGGGGATTGAAAATAAAACTTTACAAATTCTAAAATTTATAAAAGCTTCAGTCCCCTAGCCTACAGTCTAGGCAAAGACTTTAAAAGGTTATTGTCTCATCTGTCCACTAATGAAAGCAAGCAACAAGGTAAAATCGATCTGTGTGTTTTTCCAGCGTAATGGCCAAATGTAGCTTGTCTTCTTTAAATCTGACTGCTCTGAAATCAGTCTATAGTTAAAGGTAAGCAGGACTAATGTACCCAGTGTCTAGCCTGAGGTCAGTGGAGCATGACTGTCCTTCTTCAGGTCAGACGTCAAAACAGCAAAAAAGGTGAAGGTAAAATGCAATAATCTGTTCTAAGAGTAGCAACATCAGGGACAGGGACATGACAGGATTTCTGAAGTGAGTAATATTTCTCTTAAACATAATACCCTGTCCTTCAATGCTAATACTAAGTTCCTTTTCCACAGAGTTCTTTATAGTTGCCTGAATAGGAGAGGAATACGCTCAGTTTTCAGCAGGGGCATTCAGTCTCAGTATGGTCTAGATAACAGCCTATCAGTTAATGAAGTTCAGAAATAAGATATAATTCTCCAATAAATTATTTAATTTCTGCCCAAGCAAACTGACTTTAGCTAATATTGTGCATGTTTTGCTATAGTTCCTTGTAGCTCTGCTTCAAAGACTAGTCACATAAACATTGTAAGGCTTTTTCCTTTCCCATCCCACACATACTGAGAGTTAAAATAATATTGCATTTATCTTCACAGAATACATCTGCTAAAATGTGTGTGAGTACACAACATAAACAGTGCATGTAATACACAGACAATGCTGTCAACTACCGGTTGATGCCTTTGCTGTGTATACTGGAGAAGACTATTACAGAGATTCAGCTAATGCATGAAAACATTTGCACCTATTCTTTTACATTTACTTTTTTACCCCTACACATTTCCTTAAGATTTATTATGAAAAGCTTAGAAAATAGTAGAAGTTCCTATGCATCTGTTCTATTTTAACAGGGTTTCTTTAGAACGGCATGAAATAATAAAGCAGAATGTACTGAAACCTATTGCGCTACCTCCGCCATATGTAAAAGCTGAAATATTTACAAATACTGTTCTAACTACATGACCAAAAGATGTGCATATATTTTCAGTATTGCTGCCTGAATCAGAATGCAATCATTCACAGTAATAATGGATCTGCTTCAATACTTTCTCATGTTTCTAGGCTCTCATAACAAGAACATTTTTTTTGAGAATGGAACAAAATTGAAGCCGTATAGGAAAGTAAAATGCAAATTCCATAGCTTTCCTTTGTAAAGACTTTCTTTACTTGGAACACAGGTGCAAAATACCCAAATGTCTGTTCTTAGAGTTAGATAAAAACTTCAATTATGCTTATGATTTTTTGGCTGGTTTTGTTTGGCTACTTGCTGAGGACTGGATTGGGGTTTTTTTTTGTTTTTTTCCTTAGCTTATTTTTAAGAAACATATTTATGTCATCTTTCCAAAGGAAAAACTTGTGTCAGATGCTCTTCCAGGACTGTTTTGCCAACTTTGCTTTTTCTGCTGGAAAATTAAATACATATACATGTAAATTCTTTTTCAAGTGTTATTTGGCCATCTCAGTGAACTGCAAAACACAGTTTTATCTTCCTCTTCCAGTAGAAGTCTAGAGAATGTGTTAAATTTGTCTTTCACTAAAGTGAGCATAAGACAACATTCAACAAGCGTAACTCTTCACTGGGGATTGTTTGTGAGTAGAGGTGTAACATTTCAAAATACTTGCTTTTGTTGATGATTGTTTGTATTGTTTAGTACTTTCCTACAAGCAAATAGTTTCCAGAAGTTAATATTTCCTAATCAGAATGATTTAGAATGGTGTAAAACACATATGTACCATGGTGGAGTCAAGATATGACCCCAACTGAACCTCTCCTGTAGGTTTCTAGGAAAACTGTAACAAGGGAATATTAGAAGATCTAGAGTACTTTCTCTGCATCACATGGAACAATGAGTCAGGAAAAAGGTTACTTCAGAAAAAAAGAAAAAAAAGTTTGATGCTTCAACTTTTTTAGGCAGCATACTCTTGCCAATTAGCATTCCAATTCTTTTCCAGTAGATTGTCAGTAGATTTTTCAAAACTATTGTCATTAAGTTTTCCAAAGTATCAGAAAACTAGAACTTTTTTCCGCTATGTATATACTGAATTAATTTCTTCAAAATTTTCATAATTCATCTGTTCTAATCCCTTTAATGATTTTGTCAATGCTTTTGAATTCTCTATTTATTGATATAAAGTTTTATGATGAACGATGTCAGTCTGTAAGTTTCTACATTTTTCTTTCTCATCTTCAATAAATCAAGGCAGTTCTGAGCAAAGGTATTTATGAAGTCTAATCTACAGAATGGTGACACCAGCTAATATCTCAGAACCCACAAGTTTTGTGATAAGAACCCTGAAATATTCCTTGTTTTGCCATCAGAAATACTGCTCACATGAAGCATTCCTGAAAAAGCTAAGAAAGGAAAGGACAGCAGAGGGAACAATCTTCTTTCAAAAATTAAGTGTTAATTACTTTTAACAAAACCTCCAATTTTTCAAATAGAAAGTTCAGACTTTTTACGAGTTATAAGTAATAACGTAGTTGTGAGTATAATGAAGAAAAAAACAGAGAAAGGTGTAAGTTTATTATTAATTGCCTCTTAATTCACAACATTTCAACTTTACCATCCACGGAAAATTTGAAGGAGGTGCCAGGTGCTTTTTATAGATGTTTATGCTCAAAGCAAATAAAAGTTTCTAAGGAGCATAGCACAATATTCGTAATAAAAAGTCTATGTGTAAATGTAGGATTTGTTGTTTATAAAAGGACATATATTAAGAAATATGAATACAGAGAGCATGGAGAGAGAAGAGCAACATGGGAGGAATTTCAATTGACACAGAAAGATTTAAACATAAAACTCAGAATGTCATTTCTCTTGACTGTATTTATGCTTAAAAAATGCATTAATTTCTTTCTATATTTTAACTAACACTGCTTGAAAAGGGCAACTAACAGAATGGCTGGAATCCTAAAATTAGATGAAGTAGCTCTGGCTTTCCCAACTTCCTCCAGTTGAAGCCACCGGCACGGAAGACTGAGATGACAAGAATGAATGAAGATCAAATCTTAAAAACATAAGTTTTAATATTTATAAAATTGATGTTAATATAGTCACTTAACATTTGCAATGCTTATTGTCATATAGGTTCCTACATTGCATATAGGATCCTGTGTTACTCTGCCCTCAGATATAGTAATTACCCTCTTGCATTATTTTCCTGCTTTTTCCTTGGTGGTAATTGAGTAGATGGGAAAACTGTTATTTCTTTGCACGTTATTGGCTGCGGATCTCAGAGAAGAAGTCAAATTCAGGGAGGTAAATGTAAGGTAACATTATTATTTAGAGATGAAAGGATGTGGCAGTGTAAAAACTGTGGATATCTATCAATAGGATGAAGAATTTCCAAGGATGTATCTTGCTTAGCTTCATATAGCAGATCTAAGTTACTTCAGAGAGAAAGGAATCATTCTTTGAAAGGTCCTGCCTCTCCCCATGAGATGAAAAGGTAGTCTTAAACACCAGGAAAACTTGGTGGTTAAGTAAAGGTCAGCAAGACATATTTAATTCTAAATTGGTGAATTTAGGCCACTGATTCTATGCTCTTTGCTTGGCTTCATCATATTCTAAGTTACCAAACTAACAGTGTTTGTATACCACATTACAATGTTCTGATCATTATGGTTGCTATGGAAACTTAGCTCAAGTTTTATCAATATAAACTCAAATAATTGAATTGTGATTAAGCACAGTAGGAGAAAGAACAGCTCACACCACATCCTTGTACTTCAAAGCAAATTACAAGGTCATAAGTCTAGGCATGCAGGAACAGGACCTTCTGGGTACTCCCACTGCTCCCATCAAGGCATAGCTGAACAGGAGCACAGGCTACAGAGGCAATGGCTATAAGTCACCATTGGTACATGCTGTCAGTAAAGTACTGCAGTAACTTCTTTTGCCTACTGTGCTTCACTACAGGATAAAAATGGAACTTCAGGAGCCTTGCAATGGCACTGAGGGCCTGGATACAGCTGCAAAGTTACCCATTGTTCCATCTTACATCTACAGCCTTGCCCCTAAGTGTAACGTAAATTAGCTCTAGTTATCAAATAACTAGGTGCATATGTTCAGTGTGGGGAAAAAAATGTTAAACATTTATAATACTTTCTATCTGTGGAAAGACACAAGTTTTCAAGTCAGCACTAGAAGAACTCAGCTCAATAATCAATGATTTAGAATACAGTAGAAAAGAGTCAAATCTCAAATGACTAAAAAGGTTTTGGGCCCACAGCAGTAGGCCAAAAAAAAAAAAACCTTGGAAAGGTTTTCAGAACAGCAGGTAAATAGAAGAGATTGTTCAGTATTTGATAGTTAACAATTACAAAGCAGTGCCTACTGCAAGGGTTAATACAGAATCATAGAATAGTTAGAGTTGGAAAGGACCTTAAGATCATCTAGTTTCAAACCCCCTGCCATGGGCAGGGACACCTCACACTATAAACCATGTCACCCAAGGCTCTGTCCAACCTGGCCTTGAACACTGCCAGGGATGGAGAATTCACAACTTCTTTGGGCAACCCATTCCAGTGCCTCACCACCGTTACCATAAATAAATTCTTCCTTATATCCAATCTAAACTTCCTCTGTTTGAGTTTGAACCCATTGCCCCTTGTCCTGTCACTACAGTCCCTGATGAACAGTCCCTCCCCAGCATACCTATAGCCCCCCTTCAGATACTGGAAGGCTGCTATGAGGTCTCCATGCAGCCTTCTCTTCTCCAGGCTGAACAGCCCCAACTTTCTCAGCCTATCTTCATACAAATTGATGTCTCTCCAATTTAGAGACAAGGATGTTGTGTGGGACAGTGTCGAATGCTTTGCAGAAGTCCAGGTAGATGACATCAACTGCTTTACCCTTGTCCATCAGTTCTGTTGCCCCATCATAGAAGGCTACCAAATTGGTGAGGCAGGATTTCCACTTAGTGAAGCCATGCTGGCTGTCACCAAGCACCTTGTTGTTTTTCATGTGCCTTAGCATGCCTTCCAGGAGAATCTGCTCCAAGATTTTGCCAGGCACAGAGGTGAGACTGACTGGTCTGTAATTCCCAGAGTCATCCATTTTCCCCTTCTTGAAAATGGGGGTTATATTTCTCTTTTTCCAGTCGTCGGGAACTTCATCTAACTGCCATGATCTTTCAAATATGATGAACTGTGTGTGCAAACTGCAGGGTGCAGGCTGCTATGTGTGCATATTGCTGTCCTGGGTTCAGCAGCAGCAGTCGTTTTCCTCCTTCTTAGTAGCTGGAGCAGCGCTGTGTTTTGACTTTCAGCCTGGGAACAGAGCTGATAACACAAATATTTTAGTCTGACCAAGGACTTTCTGAGCCTCATGCTCTGCCAGGGACGAGGGGAGGCCAGGAAGAAGCAGAGACAGGACACCTGACCCAAACTGACCAGAGAGGTATTCCATACCACAGCACATCATGCCCAGGATGCAACGGAGAGTTACCCGGAAGGGCGAGGGACTGCAGGGTTGGACGAGCTATCGGTTGGTGCTCGGTCAGGTGGAGCGAGTTATCAGTGAGGTGTTGTATTGTCTTCCCTTGTTATTTCCCTTACCATTATTATTATTGGTGGTAGCAGTAGTGATTTGTGTTATACCTTAGTTACTAAACTGTTCTTATCTCAGCCTGTGGGAGTTGTATTCTTTCTGATTCTCCTCTCTGTCCCTCCGGGTTTAGAGGGAGCGAAAGAAGGGGGGGAGTGAGAGATCGACTGCGTGATTCATGTCTTTGTTTAAACCACAACAGTTCTTTTTGGCACCCAACATGGGGCTCGAAGCGTTGAGATAACAACAGATCTGACCAGATTAATAGTTACTCGCCACAATGCTGATTTATTTGCTCTCAAAGTTGTTTCTCTTGGTCACACAGTTTCAGAGTGCTGTACATTACTTAGAGCTGGTATTTGTTGTGTTAGTGTTTGTCAAGTGTGGGGCTTGGGCTAAGGTTCTTGTTTCACTGTACTTTATGGCAATGGCTTGTAATACGGGTGGGCTCCAGCAGCAGGGAGAGATGGACGTGGCCGTGGACTTGTACCGGGCCGTCCCGCTGCTCTTCACCGCCCTGGCCCTTGTCCTCGCCTCCGTCTTCGTGAGGCTGCGGGGAGCCGAGGGGGAGCGGCCCCGGGAGCCGGCGGCGGCCGAAGCGGCCCGGGAGAGCGGCCCCGGGGACCAGGCGGCGGCGGGAGCGGGTCCAGAGTCCAGAAGGAAGGCGGCTGCTGAGCAGCGGGAGGAGGCGGCCGAGGAGCAGAGCCCCGCGGAGGAGCCGAGCCCCGCGGAGGAGCCGAGCCCCGCGGAGGAGCCGAGCCCAGCCCTGCGGCGGCCGAGAGCGTCCCCCGGCAGCCGCCCGCCGAGCCCCAGGAGGATGCAGCAGCGCACGCAGCATTTCCCAGCAAGGCAGAGGAGGAAGAGCTGCACCCAGGGAAAGAGAAGCTGGTGGTGGGAGAGCCGGCAGGCACAGCAGCTGCACCAGCCCCAGGGACAAGCACAGCAGCGTCATTGGAGAGTTCTGAAGGGTTCGAATGGCCTCTGGGTACCCTTGGGACCTGCCTGCTGATTGTGATGGGGATCAGCATGCTGGCACACACACAGAGGGTGTTCTACCCACGGCCATTTTGTCTGATCTCAGAAGTTAAGCAGAGTCGGGTTTGGGTCTTGTCTAGGGTTAGATGACGATACAGGAGGAGCAGGATATTTTCCCCAAGGCTGGACAGCCATGAGTGGCAGTGTGTGGGGGACAGAATGAGCAAGTATCTGGTCCACTGGGCCCCTCCAGTGCTTTGGAAGTGTCGGAGATGGAAGGCAGCTCTATGGAGTCCCCAGCAACAAGCTGCAGAAACTGCTGAAGGGGACAGTGAATTATTTTGAGCCTGGTGGGCCCATGACACTTCAGGCCATCAGGGCAGACATGCAGCATAGAGATGGACTCATGATCGAGGGGTGGACTTAGCAATGGACACTACTGACCAGGCTATTCACGAGTGTGAGCACTGCACACAGCCTCTCCTGCTCTGAGAGACTGTTACAAGAGATGGAGCCTGACATCATGGATCAGATGGACTCAGCAGCTTTATAGGGACTGGTCCATGCACTAAGAAATGATTTCTTTCTCTCTGTCTGTGTGTGTATGTGGATGTATATACATACGTAAGAGAGATGGTATATTGAAAATGTGGATCTGAACATGACATGAATGGTATGGAATAAGGGGTGGATACTGTCCTGGGTTCAGCAGTAGCAGTCATTTTTCTCCTTCTTAGTAGCTGGTGCAGTGCTGTGTTTTGACTTTCAGCCTGGGAACAGAGTTGATAACACAAATGTTTTAGTCTGACCAAGGACTTTCTGAGCCTCATGGTCTGCCAGGTTCGAGGGGAGGCCCGGAGGAAGCAGAGACAGGACACCTGACCCAAACTAGCCAAAGAGGTATTCCATACCACAGCACATCATGCCCCGGATGCAACGGAGAGTTACCTGGGAGGGCTACGCACTGCAGGGTTGGCCGAGGTATTGGTCAGTGCTTGGTTGGGTGGGCCGAGTTTTAGGTCGGCTGGTGTTGAGGTGTTGTATTGTCTTCCCTTGTTATTTCCTTTATCATTGTTATTATTGGTGGTAGCAGTGGTGATTTGTGTTATACCTTAGTTACTAAACTGTTCCTATCTCAACCGGTGGGAGCTGCATTCTTTTTGATTCTCCTCTCCGTCCCTCCGGGTGCAGGGGCAGAGCAAGAAAGGGGGGAGTGAGAGAGCGACTGTGTGATTTATGGCTGACTTTTTTTTAAACCACAACAATTGCTCAGGCACAGCTATTCAGGAAAAAGATCTGGGTACCAGTTATGAAGCTCACCTTAAAAAGAGAGTTCAGTCCTCATCATCTAAATTAAGAAAGGAAACAGCACATGAGTAGTCTCAGTAAGAGTCAATATGACTCAGAAGAAGTAGTGAAAAAGCACAAAAGAAGCTTTTCTGAAATATGTCTACTTTAGTGAAGAATAAAAAGCATTACAGTATCAAAGAAAACAGAAGAAAAAGCAGAAAATAGTAAATCCCTTTGCCATTTCTTTCAGGAGATGAGAAAGGGCAGTCAATCTGGAACTACTATGTGTCATTCACTTAAAGAAATCCTTGCCACAAAATATCACTGAGAGGAAGTTTTAAGTTGAAACTGGAATGGAATTTGATGCTTACATATGTTGGTGAGTACTTCTGTAGTTCAACTCAAGCAGAAAAGTTTGTAAACTGACTCTTCAGGACCAAATGACCAAAGGTGCTTCTATCATGTGCCAGTTTTTCCCACTGTTTTTCTTATGGATTATTTCACACTGTCAAATATCAAACACAGCATTGTCAGGTTATGGCTAGCAGTACAGTTAATTAATAACAGTCTCCAACCATTTCTCTGACTTCTTCACTCCCTTATAGATATGATGATCTCAGATCACAACAATGATACTGCAATTACATATTAAATAAATCTGCAACAAAAAGAAAATTTAATGAGCTGTAATTGTTGACCAAGTTTTACCATGGGAAAAAAAAACCCAACTGCTAATTTATTTAAATACATAGAAAATACTGATGTAAATGACCTGCTAGAATCATCAAGCATAGCTGTGGGGGGCGATAGTAAGTTCGTGAAGTGGTTTTGGGTTTTTTTCTTTTTTCTTTTTTTTTTTTTTGACAGAGATCAGAACACTGGTCTAAATTTGCTCCTCAGCATAGATTCAACTTGATGTTGAACTGCAGTTCAGTTTCTGAGAAACATACATAGATAATAGTGTGTAGTTATTTCATAAGGATACTGTGAGAAATAATTAGGTAATAAAAAGCTCACTGTAAAAAGCAGTATTTTTAAAGAAGTTTTACATGAGACAAAATACTGCTGCAAATTCACCAATAACACAATATCAATCCATAAAACAAATTTCCAAGGAAAGCAATAGGAATTCTGTGTTAGAATACAGAGAAATTAGAAAGGAAATTAAGCAGATACTTTTGGTTCTGAGGGGGGCAAGTTTTTCTGGCTTGGTGTCACATGGCTCTGTGTTCTTTTTCCCTCAATGAAATAATTTGATCTGGACAACAAGTGCTGTAACAGACTATACAGTTGATTTGTATGAACATGCTAACTGGTCAGTTTTCAGGGTCTTGTACTCAGAATGTGATCTTTCACTCAAGGGGGCACTAATTTGAACCTCCAACTTCTATGCAATAGTTTATTTTCATGAAGCTCGTGGGAGCTTAATAGCTTTGAGTCCTCAGCTGCACTTTCAAATTTGGTTGAAATTGGGTACCAGGTTCAAAAGTTGGTGAGATTGACTGACTGACACCCAGATAAATGAACAGAGACATGATTGCATAAAACTTTTCTTCTGAGGAAACCAGAATGAAAAAAAACTCACATTATTAAAACATCCAGTAGACTTTTTAAGTTGCTAAGAAAGCTTCCATAATTACAGTACTATACTCCTAAGGCTGTTTGAATTTATATAATGGTTATAAACGTTATTCTTGTCTGACTACTTGTAAAATTGATGCATGCCACTCATTCTTAACAGCTGTTTAATGATTATTATTGTTGAATATGTGCTACCAACCACCTATAGCTGGAAAAAACAAAAGGCAAGACAAAACAAAAATCTCAGTATTCATTTATGGTTGTCTTCACAGAGGTCTGTAAACACCTGTTAACTGAGCTGGGAACATTATGAGCCCATATGAGCTGTGCAGATAAGAGTTCAATCCAAAAGAACTGAACTCTTACAGGAAAGCTCTCAAAGGACAATCATATAGTTATGGAATTGTTTAGGTTAGAAAAGATCTTTAGGATGATCAAATCCAACCATAAAACCAACACTGAGACGTCCACCACAAAACTATGTCCCTAAGCACCACATCTACACATCTTCTAAATACCTCCAGGGGTGGTGACTCTACCACGTCCCTGGGAAGCCTGTTCCAATGCTTTTCAATCCTTTCACTGAATAAATTTTAATATCCAATCTAAAACTCCCTAGCACAGCTTGAGGCCATTTCTTCTTGTCCTTGTTACTTGAGAAAAGATACCAATACCCACCTCACTACAACCTCCTTTCAGGTAGTTGAAGAGAGCCCTAAGGTCTCCCCTGAGCCTCCATTTCTCCAAGCTAAACAACCCAATTCCCTACTCATAGGACTTGTGCTCTAGACCCTTCACCAGCCTTGTTTCTTTTCAATTACAAGTCACTCATAAGTATTTTAAAATACTTTTCACCTTTTGAGAATCAAGCAAATACTTGATTCCAAAGTACACTAGGAAAAGCAGCGGCCTTTTGGTCATTTAAGAGAGTACAAAAATCCATTACAGTAAACTATGCTCCTAAAATGAATATTTATTCATATTCTGAAGTGGCTTACTTCAATAACTTCAAACTTCAAAATTCATCTTTGCCTCATTCCAATTGTTATGCTCAGTAAAAAGCTTGGCACTTGCCTAGAAGCAGAGGAACATTTGCTTTTAGAAATAACCTATTCTAGTGAAATTGTCAAGTTTATAATGTATGCAGCATTCAACAAAACCAAGTTACCTTTCTGGAAATTTCCAAATGCTTAGTTTGATTGAATTATTTAGTATATGAAAAGAAAGACCTGTGACAACTCACCCAAGTATAGATTTTCCTAGTATTTGTTTTAGTCAGGGAAAAGAAGCCATGGCTGGAAATTTGAAGCTAAGCTGAGGCTATGCAGACTCCATTGCTGGCATTAACATGACAATTTGGGTGCAATTTGGGCCAACATCACTGCAGCTTAACCTTGAACTACATGTTTTTGATTAAATACTGAGTAATGATACTTGAATTTTTAGCTGATATTTTTCAGTATTATGGCCATAAGCTATAAAAAGGTCAGATCGTGTTCTTTTTTATGCTTATAGAAAGGCTTCTATTGTCAGACAGAAGTCATATATGCTTGAGTTTTATGACCTGTTTTGTCCTGTATTGCAATTGTCAAGCACAGAGGAGCTGAGCTGTGAGGCCATTAGTTAGGGGGAGAAAAATACTGTTTTAGTTAATCAAGTTCTCCGTTTAGTTAAAATAACATTGGTCATATTTATTTCCTTTGTGATTTTTTTTTATCTTTTTATTATTTCAAAAGAAAATTGTCTCATGATGAAGAGCCTGGTATAGTGGCATTGCAACTGTACTCTAGAATAATGTAGGATTCAAATGTTCTGCCCTTATCACCTTGTGGTACTTTAGTCTGTCTCATAACAAGCAGCAAGATGGAATACTGAACAGTTTTTTTACATCAGTGGAGAAAGCTTACTGTACCATAATGATCCTCTTTGAACAAAATCTAAAAATGGTGCAATGCAGCTCAGCTCACCTTATGTCTAAAGGCAGTCCTTAATCATTACACTGGCTTTCCTGATGACAGAGCTATAACATGTGTTCTTGCATCTAATTCAGTTCAGCTAGAGTTTTCTAATGAGTTTGCTGCTAAGTGTAAATAACAGACAAGATGCCAAATTAAGGTACAGACATTTTTCATGAGAGGGCATTGTGTCTTTTTTAAATATATATATATATATATTTCATGTCTTGCTTGTATGCATTCATTTGCTCCAATGGCATCTCAGTGTTTTGTTTCTCTTTAAAGACCTTGGATGTGAGATTTTCTTTTAGATGAAGGGCTATTCAGAGCTTAGTGTTTTCATATCTTAAAACATTCCATGCTGAAAATATATACCCTTTCCACCACATGCCAGAAAGAAGACAATAAAACTGCCACAGCAGAATACACTTCAAGGTAAGTAACTGTTTTCTAGTTCTTTAAGACAACTTGTAAAAAGAAAATGGGCAGGTTTTTATAACCATAGTTTAAAGACTTGATGTATTTAACTTGAAACCTGGAGGAATTTTTATATCATCAGTAAGTTCTGACCTATTGATCTGCCTTCCATCTGGTGACACCATTTATACTCATGCAGAGCACAATCAATAGTATAGAAAAACCATATTTTTCCTGTATTACAGTGATATTTTAAGGGACAGTATAGTCAAGGGGGAAGGCTTCAATAAAAAAAAAATATATAGTTTGGGGTTTAATAGCTTGGTCATATAGATTTTTACCAGGGTTATTTGCCATATTTTACCATCAGAGGATCTGTCATCCCTGCAAAAGCCATTTTTTTCCCAGTTAAATATTTTCAGTTGGATAAACAGATAGGCATACTGCAGAATTAGTGTGCTTTCCTGAACTGTAGGTCAAACCTTCCTACCCTAGGATACTGGAGATTTCTGCCCCATATCCTTTAGCTCTTTGGCATAATTTAACCTAAATATTTTTCAAAAATATGAAAAAAAATCACAGCTCTTTCCCTAGCTTAAGCCGTGCAGACAACTATGACACAAACCAAAGAGGTTCCCAGAGGTTGTGTTAGGAAGGGGGAAAACAAGAGGACACTCTTATCTGATGCTCCAGCAGAAAGTGTTTAGAGAAACACAGGCTTCAATGCTGTTCTTAAGCAACAACTGTGGCTCAGTATTGCAGAGGAACACGTAGAAAAGCCCAGAGCCCAGTCTGACCTGGAACCACAGTCCTTCCTCACTCCAAATCCAGCAATTGGAGTTGCAGAGAGTGTTTCATGGGATAAAACTTGCCTGACACCACTGCTCAGGTAAACGAGATCTTGACTGTGTCTTCACAGCTCTGACTGACTACACCAAAGCAGTATACACTGGAGAAGAAAAAAGTATAAATTAACTTCTTATCTTGCTGTTGTCAAATTCACACACTTTTAACATATTTGGGGGCAGGAGACCAGAGTGTGATAGAAATCCAGATAGAAAATGCTAACTGGCCTTCAATATAGGGAAACTCAAAGAAATTTGCTTGGGCTACATGATTAGCAGCTTATCGAATCTATTTAGAATGCAATAAAAAGTGAAAACAGTAGTCTCTGGGGAAGCGAGGGGAACTGTATGCATAGAAATCTGACACTGTGAAAAAGACTGAGTCCCAGGTGGAACCACTATGCCCAGTCGTTAGGATGACAGCAGACTTGGAAATGTTGAGAAGTTAGACTGGTGTCATGCTCCCCCAGATCTGTTGTGCTGGTCAGAGCTGTACTGGAGGGCCTAGATTACCATGAATGAGAAGTCCATGAGTGTTGTGGAAGAAAAATCTTAGAACTTATTATTTACCTTCTATAGCTTATTAAATAACGTGTCATCTGTCCAACTCAGGTTCTCTCCAGGGCAGGATGAGAACAAGAACAGCACAACTATTTTTCAGCCATTGGATTTCCTGAATGCCATCTATACGCTGATGCTGCCTTCTCTGGAGTTCCCTGCATTCATATATGGCCATTATCTGACACTTTAGAGGAAAAGGGGAGGAAAATAAAACATAATTCAAAAGAAGAAAAAGATCTTGCTTGCCTTTGCAGTAGATTTCTATATTCATAGCCACTTCCATCAAAATATTTTGTGTTGTTCCCCTACAACTGGCTGGCTCAGTGAAAAAACAAGCTGGCTCAGTGAAAAAAATACTAAGAAATAGTAATAAGCATAGTGTGCATGAAATGCCTATAGAGATTACATGAATTGCTGCAACTCTACTTTATTCTTCTAATTATAGCCTGGAGTATACATATGCGTTTGCAACCACTGATGAAGGAGTTTGCAGCTCTCTGCTGAGGCACTGTGGCTTCACAACTCCAGAGAGGCTGTGTCTGTCAGTGCGATGCCCCATCTTAGCCACGATTTTCTTCACTTTAAGAACAAAGCCAGAGAAACTGCCAGGGAGTTCATCTTGCACAAAGTAGCTTGACTTCCTCTGGGCCCTGAAGCAATCAGCATCAAGTGGTGGAATCTAAAGAGCAGAAAGAAAAGAAAAAAAAAAAAAAAAAAAAAAAGAGGTAACTCGGGTACAAAATGTTTACCTTAAAAGTTAGGAAGAAATGGATTGTAACAGGGTAACTGCTACTGTTCTAACAGCCCTCCTTTGGGAATTGTAAATTCCCTGTAAACTTCAAAGAAAGAAAAGCTGAAAGATTATTCATCTGAAAACAGTGAATGAAGAAAAATGCAGCTGGAAGAGCAAAAAGGTGTTCACTCTTCAACAGCAAAAAAATTATTAATTCTTTAAGAGGAAGATAACAAATGTCAATATTGTGCACTTGTGCACTGCACAGCTAAAAGTAAGGGACAAGGGGCAGCTGGAAGTTTTGCAGGGGCCTAAATCAGTAAACACAACTAGTTTTGATAAACTGGAAACCTGAGGCTTAAGCCGCTGAGGACATTTCCTGTAAAATGGTACAAAAGCTAGATACTCCTTATTCCAAGGTTGTTTCATTTCTTGTTCGTTTTGCTAGGCTTGTTTTAGTCCTTTTGTTATTAAAGAGGGATGGAGTTAAATAGATAACAGCAAAATAAAAAAACAGGTTTCCGCTGAACAACAGGAAACCTCAGATTTAAGTGGAATTTTACATGAAAGATGAAGGCAAGACACTGATTTATGTGTGGTAAATGTTTTAAAGCAACAGAACAATCCCTTTCTTCTTACAGATGTATGAATAATGTCTTTGTTCATTACTTTGTTCATTAAGCCAAAATTTTCAGTGTCATCCAAGTGAGTGTCTGAACATATTCTCAAACTAATGAAGTTACTGTAACTTCCTTTGGGTTAGAGGCAACCAGTACTAACATGCAGGACTGAATTATATTTACTTTAAAAGGTGCCTGGAAGAGTTTCCTAGAATATGTGTGGTCACACTACCTTCCACTTTATAAAAAAAATGTGTAAGGGTCATCGGAATGCTTTAAAAATACCAGTGAAACTAGGCAGGACACTTGAAACATAGATTTACCTAAGGAAAGCACAGAATAGCATCAGAATAATTCTAACTTGAAAGAGTTTGACATGGTTATACCATGCATCACTCTGTGTTTCATAATGTCACAACCCACTTTTTATAAAGATATCGGAACATGGATACTATGAAAATGGGAAGATACACAAACTGCACAAGTCATAAGTATTACAGTAACCTGGGGGAGTTCTCTCATTACAATGAATGTTTAGACCTTGATATGTGTTAATAGACTATTGTATTTGGAGTAAACAAACCTATTCATAATGATCTAGCTTCCTTTTATTTCACCACTTGTTCTTACTTAGACTCATAAACTCGAGCATACCAACTCCAATATAGTGGTCATAACTGAAGTCAAATTCAAATTTGCAATACTCTTGCTTATTTTCAGAACTAGAAATCACAATTTTGTATACTTCAGCCATGTAGCCTAATGTTGCTTGGCTGGGTGAACTTAAATTCTTTTCCAACATAAACAATTCTATGATTCTAAAATGTTAAAATTTATTATTTTTATTTTAAAGACTTACTCCCTGGACCAGGTATAATCTAGGTACAAGGACACATTATCATATTTGCAACTTCATTGGAAATCTGCTTTAATCTGTCTGTCTTCAGTTTGGAGGGGATTTTTTTTGTTTGGTTTGGTTTTTTTAAGTACTCCTATTAAATCAACCTGGTATTGTGGAGCTGTTCAACAATTTCATAGTTGTAGAAGAGTGGTAGATGGTACAATCCCTTTTAATCTGTTGCTGGCTAACATTAAATTTTTGACTAGTGGTGTTCAGCTAGATGTCATGTAAACTCCATAGACAAGACAGTTCGAAGACAAGTTACAATACCTTCACTAAGCTAGATTTTAATAGCAGCCAGTACTCAACTGAATCCACACTCAGAAGGATAGATGTGATTGTCTGTATTCATTGTCCCCCAAAAGATCACTGCATGGTGCCACCTTTTAGGCTTAACATAACATATAAGAAAAATAAAACAAAACCAGAAAAAAAAAACCAACCAAAAAAACACCAACAAAACAAACAAACAAAAAAACCCTCTTGGAAGTGTATTAATTCACCTGTCAAAGATATTAACAGTGGCTTCCTGATACTAAAGAAGAGTTTGGAACCTGAAAGGAAATGCAACAGGCAAAAGAGTAAAGTGCTTCCTGGTAGCCTGAGTGAATATCACATCTGTGTATGATTTTGAGATCACATATCTAGACAGTGACAATGACAGTTTTTTAGGTTTGAACCAGACTAACATGCAGGAATTGCGTCAAGTGATATTATTAGAAGTCACTGTGTAATGAATAAGCATAGGACATTTGGATTCCAAAATCCTGAAGCCATTAAATCAAAAGGTCTACTGCTGATTGATTTTTAAAAAAGGAAATCACACATAAATGAGAAACATTTTTAGAAAAAAGGTTAAAGAGATTAATCATTCCCAGGGGCATTGTGACTATCTAATACCACCATATGGCTTCTCAAAGTAAAGGAATACAACCTAGCAGCAAAGACTTGAGAAAATCCATCAGGCTAGGGTGTATCATTAGAAAGGGAAATCCTAAAAAAAAACTTAAATTTGGATACTGGAAGGAATAAGAATGACTAAGAAGTCAGTTATCTGTAAAACCTCAAAATGGCAGCACCAAAAAAAAAGGGGGGGGGGGGGGGGGAGGGGTGGGTTGAGAAGCTACCTGCAGTTCCCACAAAACCAAAGAATAAATCAATTTTCAAACAGTTGAGGAAGGAATCTTCTAGGGAGTCTGTAGCTTGAGGAAATGAGTCAAAGCATGAAAAGAGCATACAGAGGCAATGAGAACAAAAACTACTTGTTTATGTCCCTGCTTAACATGGATAAGTCCAGGGAAATTTCTGAGCTGAACCTCTTTTTTTTTTTTAAGCTATAGACACATTAAAGGATACATCCAACTGTTGGCAGAAGTTATTGAAGAAATAGATAAAATTAATAGTGAGAAATTTTAAGACTGATTGATATTCATCTTTTGGCTGTAAGGAGGCTTGAAGATCAAACAAGTAAATCACAAATCTCTCAGAAAGTGTGAAGGCAGAGGACCAACATACATGATATTTCAGAAGGCTGTAGGGTAATTCAATGACTGACCAGTATCTCAATGTGTTGAGAAGGTTAATTATTTGAAACTGGCTGAAAAATAGAACTAATGCACACACCTGAATAAATATCAACCATTATGTTTCATAAATATGAACAATTAGGGTAGAGCAACATAGCTTTCACAAAGGAATAGCACTTCTCACAAACACACAGTTCTCTGAAGAAGTCAGCAAGCCTCCGAACCAGCAAGCAGGCTGGTACAGTGCACCTTGACTTTGAAAAGGCATTGAACAATGTCTTATACCAAAGGCTCTTAAAGAGAAGATGACTGTGGAGAATAGTACTAAGATGGATAAAAAAATCGCTCATTAAGAGATAGAAAACACATGGCAAAAGTAGTTTTCACAGGGGAGGAAGATTATCAGAAGAATCCCTCAGAGATTTGTACTTCACATAATAAGTTCTAATTTAGTCATTAATGATCTTGCGAGGTGGAAAAGTCTGTCAATGTTAATAAGTTATTTAAGACAGCACATATGAGCAACGGCTGTGAAAAATGCAAAAGCACTTCATCGTAGTATCTGCCTAGGGGACAAAATGGTGGATGAATGCACAGGAGAAAGCAGAAGTCCACTTTATTACCTTAAGTGTGCTTTAGAGGAAAGTTCTAGAAGTACAAAATTGAAGTAATCAACCTGTTTTAGAAACAATATGGAACCCTTAGAAAATACTGCTTCACTTCAGAATTTATATCTGCAAATTGCATCTTTAAGTCTACAGATATGATTTGCAGGTTTTGGACAGAACAGACTAGACTGAAAAATCTGTTTTGTGTCCTATTAAATCGAATCTAGATATAAAAACTTCTGATGTAGTGTTATAATCTAATTCTTATTTTACATACAGATAAACTATTTGATAGCTCTTTCCAATGTAAAGACCCAGAAATAAAGTTTTAATCATCATTAAGCTACACAACTTTTAATGATGTTTAAAATAAGTATACTGCAACCGGTTTATGGAGCTAGGCCAGCAGTAGAGTGCCTAATACATATTATAAAATAAAAAATACAACTTAAAGCAAAAAATCTCCTAGAACTAAGCTTGAGAAACATTTCTACATGTCTCTCCCCTGTGGGTCACTTCAGTCAAATAGGAGTTAATGGAAACTGTTGTTTATGCGTATTTTTCTGTCTTAAGAAAAGAAGGTTTGATAAATTCTTTACAAATAACTTCAGAGAATTTGCAGAAAAAATCCTCCACTGCTTAACCTCTGAGTACGGACAACACAGGTGGTTGAGAACAGCTACTGAGGATTATGTACAAATTCCTTTACCTCAAAACAGGGGAAAAAAAAAAGAAGGAAAGAAAAGAGAAAAGATGCCTACCTGGCTAGGTCAACTGAAAAAGCCACAGGTCACAGGCAAGTCACACAACCATCAAAATAACAGGTCACAGGCAAGTCACACATTCTTCAGAATGCACATATATGCAAATAACAGTGCAACATCTCTCAAGCTCCTGAACCTCAAGGCAGGAACTGGGGGAATGAAGTCACCCTCTTTGTGGGAGAAGATCAGGTTTGAGACCACCTGAGAAACCTGAACACATGCAAGTCCATGTGACCTGAGGAGATGCATCCCAGGGTCTTGAAGGAATTAGCTGGCTAATCTAGTGGCCTTCTCTGATTGAGTGACTAGGTCAGTGGACAAGGGAAGAGCTATGGATGTCGCATCTCTGGACTTCTGTAAAACCTCTGATATGGTCATCAGCAATGTTTTTGTTGCTAAATTGAAAAGATTCAGGTTTGATGGATGGAATGCTAGATGGATAAGTAATTGGCTGGATGTCCATATCCAAAGAATCATAGTCATCAGCTCAATGTCCAAGTAGAAACTAATAATGAGTGATGTCCCCCAAGGGTCCATACTGGGACCAACACAATTTCATACCTTCATCAGTGACACAGATAGTGGGAAGGAGTACACTCTCAGCAAGTTTGGAGATGACATCAAGTTGAGTGGTGCAGTTGATGTGTTTCAGGGAAGTGACACCATCCAGGATGCAGTCGGTGTCCTATCACTGGAAGTGTTCAAGGCCAGGTTGGATAAGGCTTTGTGCAACTTCATCTAAGAGAAGTTGTCCTTGCCCATGGCAGGGTAATTTGAATTTACAGGTCATTTCCAACCCAAAATGTTCTCTGATTCTATGATTCTATGATCCATAGAGTGATGATTACATTACTTTGTAATACAACTTTTGGTTCTTTTGGATAAAACACACAGTAGCATTCTACTGTGATGTCCCAAAATGGTCACTTTTGTGTAATCTTTCTCAGATTTATCAATTACTAAGTTATATTGAGCATTTCTAAAAATCTGCTTATAATATTTTATAGCAGCTAAAAATGAGAAAGTTAACTAAATTCTAATGGATGGGAACCTAGCTGAGAGTTGATTCCTTCTCATGACTGAAAGATGGAACTAAGTATGGTTTTTGTCCAAGTGTATTTGGCAGAGCATGCTTATGTTCATTGTGACCGTTTGTCACAAAGAGGCAGAAAAACATAATGGTGCAGACCTTCATACCTGAC
The DNA here is from genome assembly GCF_037157495.1 of Lathamus discolor. Lineage (NCBI taxonomy): Eukaryota > Metazoa > Chordata > Aves > Psittaciformes > Psittacidae > Lathamus > Lathamus discolor. The sequence continues at coordinate 85,136,742 of NC_088885.1, forward strand.
CATGCCTGTGCACCTGGCCAACACTCTCAGCACAGACAACAGTGAGATCATGAGAAACTGCATGGCCTCACAAGTAAACAACTAGAGAACTAACATAAAGTCAGTTGTTTTGTTGAGGGTACAAAAGTAGGATCCTCTTGTAGCCAAATCCAAAGCCTCACTTATGGGTAGACACACTGCATAGGAACTTTCCCAATTACCTGAGACTCCCAGCATCAGCTGTAATGGGGCTGCCACCTTTGAAGTGTGGGCCTGGATGATGATTCAGTAGTAATTGCTGATGTATTTTTTCTTAAGCTCTGTTCTCTCTGCAGTAATGATTTGATGTATTGCTAATTTTCCTCTGTACTTTACTTATATATGATCTGCTTTATTGTACTTATTTACTGTATATAGGGAGTTATATACCCAGTTCATGTTGATGTGCTTGTTTGCTTTAGTGTGCTTATTTACTTCAGTGTGCTTGTTTAATAAACTGTGCATATTATACAGCTAGTGTATTGTTTTGTTGCGTACCCTGCCTGTCAGAAGAACACAAATGTATATCAAACATGCAGAGGACAATTAGAGAAAAAAAAAAACAAACAAAAAACCAAACAAAAAATCTAGCTGGAAAAATGTGGTTTGAAATAATGAGAATGTTAAAAGATACTTTTAAGGAATAAAGCCGATCAACATTATCCAATGAATGTAAATAGTATTGACAATTCCTAATCTGGAGCTTGTGTATATAACCATGTAAATGAAGCATACATTTCTGCTTTCTTTTCTTAAGGTGCTGTTCTCTCAGCTAAAATAATTTTGCTTATAAGTGCTTGAAAAGTAGACCAATTTACAGAAATCATCTGCAGGATGTAATTGCCACCTAGTATTCCGGGCAGCTTTGCCCATCTATGGGGAGAAAGAAAAAGATAAGGGGGAAGCATAAAAGACAAACAATAAGAAAGAAGTGGAATTATAGACTGCTGAGAAGAAAAACTGCTGCTATCAGTCTTGCAGCTCATGAGAAACTGATCTGCAATTCATGAATGTGACAAAACACATTCTCCTTACAAACAACAGACCAGAAAGAAGACAGATAAATTGGGGCAGAAGGAAAAGTGCCCTGCCCAGCTACAGAACTGTGAATAGTATTTCTACTTAGGTAAATCCTTTATGTGTTTACAAAACAGGAGCATGAGGAATACAGTAATAAGAAAAATAAACATTTTTACAGTTGGAAAAAATGACCCCCCCAAAATGAAGAGGTAAATGAAAATTATTTGAAATTATATATAATCTTCAGCTCACTGAGGAATCCTCAAAGCCTCGTAGCCTTCATTTGGGAAGCTGTGAGAAAAACTGTTTGCATTTTTCTTGTAATCTAGGTTTCTTTCTGGCTGGTAGAAGTTGAGATTCTTTTATGTGTTTTCTATTGTTGTTTTGTTTTTTTCATAAAAGTAGAGCTCCTGTGATCCTTTGTTTATGACTCTTCTTTTTGTTTTATTACTCCACAGTAACCAGGTGTCTCTTTTTCCTTCTTTGTATTCACATATCTTTAAATGCATTGGATGGGAAATTGCTTTTTCTCCTCTCTGTTGAAAATGCACGGGTGTTGTTTTGCTTCTGGAAGCAAAGAAGGGAAAATTCATGGATCAGACTGAGTAGAGTTTTTATGAGTCTAGGCATTTTAAAATCAAGTCAAATACTACATGCTATGATTACTCATTCAAGTGCAAGCATAGCACTCAATTGCTATTTTCAACTTTATCAACTTTGGAAAAATACTGTCACAGAATTTTACATTACTTCTTCCTCCATGAGATTTTTGGTTCATTTTAAAACCCATCCATAGGACTTCTAGCCCTGAATCAGGGTTCTGGAGTTTCAGATTAACATGAGGAAATAGGATAACCTCTGATGTAAGAGGTCTTAAATCAAACAGCTACCCCATGTCACACTGTAGAAACCCTTATTTTAACATGTTCAGCTGCACAATAAGACCTTTTTAGAGCATTACAGCATCACCGTTTCCAGAGCAAAGGGTCTGCATGTTCTTGTGCATCAATGTTTCCATTATAAGCACTTTTTGTCAAGTAAGAATTTTTTTTTTTTTTACTTTTTTTTGGGGGGGGGGTATCTGTATGCAGAACAAATAAGGGTGATATCTCAAAGGAATTACACTAACGGGTTAAAAGTAATGTGCAGGATCACAATTGTATTTGTCCAAAGTGAATAAAATAGAATTCATTTCAGATTTATAATCACAAGAAATGAGGCTAATGAAAGGCACTAATAGCATCCCTCTAATGTGTTAAGCATAAGTATGGACTATGCATTACTATTCTGATGCAGAAGCATAGGTTTTCAGGCAAAGTTCTAGGTAATGGAGAAGAGTCTATACCTTTAAAAATAGCAAAGGTGTCTGGGATATCAGATTTTCTTGTTGGTCTCTTGAGATGACACTTTTCAAAACTTTATTTTATACCTGTATTAAGGCCAGAAAGAGATAACTAACTCCTACTTTGTGAATGTTCCTTGGAGCATATTTTTTATAACTTTGACTCCTTTTACATCACACTATGTTAATTCTTTACAGACATTTGGCAAATTATTGTTTTCTTAAGAATACTTCCAAATACGGATTTCATTTGTATATCTCAGCTTACTCTGGAAAATAAAATTTTCACTTATGAGTCACCATAAGAAAATTATAAAAAAAAGAGTTAGGTGTCCATGCAGGAAACAGAATTACAGAGTATGGCAAAGGTATGGAAAACTAGTCCATATTAAAATTATAATATTGAATATTTACAAGTAAGAGCAAACAAAAGCATTCAAAGAAATACTGAGGAAATTATGTAAATCCCAACCTTAGTGATTAGTAAATGGAGGAGTCAATTAGCTTGTCCTTTAACTGTTATTTCTGAAGCATGATTGAATCAACTTTACATCAAGGTCAATAGGAGATTTTCAGCTTCCAATAACATTCTTTCAGCCATGCCTGTACTGTTTATTACCTGTACTCTACCTTTGCTGTTATTTTAATATCTAGTGTCTAAAATGCTGTTTCATAATATATTATTATACTAAGAACTCAAAAAACCTCTGTGAAGATTATCTTCTGAACATGCCCTATTCTAGTAAATAGTTAGTAACAATTTGACATAGAACAAATGACAGAAGAATTTTGTTTGGTTTACCTTACAGACAGTCTTTATACTACCATGTTAAGGAGTTTTCCTCTTTAAGTGTTTGATTTATATAACAATACTTCTTGGGATCTCTACAAAGCTATTACTGAAATCAAACATTCTCTGTAACAGATGGTCAGGTTTGCACCGAACCTTCCAGTGCCCATTACCCCTTTATGTGCAGTATTCTCCTGAACTAGCAGATGCAGTGATGAGGAGAAAGCTTTTAAGTAATGCCTTGTGGCTTGTTTATCTTTAGGTTCTGTGTCAAAAGTGTGTTCTAAATGGCATAAGTGTCAACTAATGGAAGTAAAAGTCTCTTAGCAAGTACATGTTTTCAAGTTGTTTTGCCAGTGCTCTCAAGTAGCAAAGCAGAGGAGCATGGGTTTATTCTCCGCATAGCCCTACCAAATAGGGGAAGCCACTCTCCTTCAGTTTGACCAGAATGAAGCATGTGCTGGAGTGATTTGTTGAACTGGTACTTCTGAGTTCATTAAAAGCCCACTTAGTAAATGAAAAATGTTGTATTAACATTATTAAGCTTCAGAAACTAAAATCCTGTGATCTGTACAGCATGAAGCTGATTTCACAGTAAATTGCCTCATTGCAGTTTTTGAGCTTAACACATGTAATGAGATTAGAAACCCCTCACATGGATATTCCTAAATTCACAATATAAATGGATATGTAATGTCTATAGATTTTTTTCTTGTCTGTTATTTACCACCAACTAATAATTCCATCAGATGCATATTTTTCTTCTTTCATAATGCCTTGAAACTAGCTGGACTCAATTAAGCATTAACATAGAATCAGAATGGTTTGGGTTGGAAGGGACCTTAAAGATCATCTAGTTTCAACCTCCCTGCCACGGGTAGGAGCACCCTTCATTAGACCAGGTTGCTCAAAGCTTTGTCCTGATCTTGAACACTTCCGGGGATGGGGCATCCACAACTCCTCTGGGCAGCCCGTTCCAGTGTCTCACCACCCTCACAGTAAAGAATTTCTTCCTAATACCCAATCTAAATTTACCTGCTTTTAGTTTAAAGCCATTCCCCCTTGTCCTGTCACTATATGTCCTTGTAAAAAGTCCCTCTCCAGATTTCTTGTAGGCCCCTTTCAGGTACTGGAAGGATGCTGTAAGATCTCCCTGAAGCCTTCTCTTGTCCAGTCTGAACAAGTTCAACTCTCTCAGCCTGTCTTCACACAAAAGGTTCTCCAGCTCTCTGATCATCTTCATGGCCTCTCTTGTGGGCTGGCTCTAACAGATCCACATTCTTCTTATGATGGGGGCCCCAGAACTGCACACAGTACTTCAGGTGGGGTCTCACGAGAGCAGAGTAGAAGGACAGGATCACCTCCTTCAACCTGCTGGTCAAACTTCTTTTGATGCAGCCCAGGATACAGCTGGGCTTCTGGGCTCTGAGCACATGCTGCTGGCTCATGTTGAGCTTTTCATCAACCAACACCCTCAAGTCTTTCACCTCAGGGCTGCTCTCAATCCAGTCTCTGCCCAGCCTGTAGTTTTGCTTGAGATGTTGACTGACACCAATCGACTCCTTATTTTCCATGTGCCTTAGCATAGTTTCCAGGAGGATCTTATCTGTGATCTTGCCGGGCATTGAGGTGAGACTGGCCACCCCATAGTTCCCTAGGTTTTCCTTTTTTCCCTTTCTAAAAATAAGGGTTATGTTTTCCCATTTCCAGTCAGTGTGAACTTCACCAGACTGCCACAACTTTTCAAATATGATGGGTAGTGGGTTGGCCACTTCATACACCTGCTGCTTCAGGACCTGCAGATGCATCTCGTTAGGTCTCATGGACTTGTTCACCTGCAGGTTCCTTTCAGAGAAGGCTCACATTTTCCTTACTATCACCAGTATACCTATAGAAGCTTTTCTTGTTGCCCTTGATATCCCTGGCCAGATTTAATTCTCTTAGGTCTTCAGCTTTCATAACTTGATCCCTGACTGCTTGGACAACTTCTCTGTATTCCTTCCAGCCTACCCATCCTTTCTTCCACCTCCTCTAGGCTTCCTTTTTGTGCTTCAGTTTGTCCTGGAACCAATCAGGTCTTGGTCACCTTCCAAGTATGACTTGGAAAAGGTAACAACTTTGAGCCAGTACTTCAAAGAATAAAATTAGAAAAACAGACATTTTCATTATTTCTGCACAGCAAGCACACTGATTAGACTGTGACTTTCTGAATGAAGAAATTATGAAATGCTGGTAAGCAAGTGCTGGTATGACAAAATTTGGTTGAATTGTTTCATTGATCAACACCTTAAAAGACAAACTTGGCAGCATCTATAAGATAAAAAAGCAGAGAGAGTCTCAAAAATACAGTTTTTAAAGGGAAAACTTCCTTTTAGGAGCAGGTAAGGATTTTAGTGAGAAAGTAAATCAAACACATTGGAAAATGAAAACCTCGTCAAGAAATGAAAGCTGGCAGCAAAAGAAAACTGTAAGCCAGGTTGCTCATCCTATCTACGTGTGTCTTTAGCTGGATCAGAGTACTGGCTTGCTTTTAATATCATGCCATGAACAGTCAAAAAGTCTGCGGACACACACTCTGCACAACTTCAGACTTTCCCAGCAGAAGAAGGAAACTGAGGCGACATCTCAAATTCCAGCCTCACCGCTGCAACATGTGCCAAAGGCACAAGGTACATTGCCCTAGAGGAGACAGCCGAAAGAATTAATTCCATAAACCGTAAAGTACTCTTAAATGAATGTTACAACAGGATAGTCGGAAAGCGGCCTGTAGTTCCTGGTATAGGCAAGCTGAGGATCTCCCATGCCAGCATAACTATCTGTAGACGTACCAGTTGTAGCAGATTATTTTGTACCAGCAGAGCATTGCAGAGATACCCCACTGGAGCAGTAAATCTCGCCCAGCGTATTTCATTACAGAAAAAACTGCTGAGCCTGACATTTACATGACCTGTAAATGATATTGGTCTTCCTTATTTCACAGTAGACTGACCATGTTGGATGTCACCTCAGGTGATATGGGTATACTTAGGTTTATGTATATGGTTTTGTGAAAGAACTGTAGTACCAAACATTTTGGTAGGAAAAATCTGCTCATACCAACTTTGAGTCTTGCAATAAGCAAAATTAACATTGAACAAATCCACATTTTGTTTGTTGAAGAATCATAGAATATGACAAATCATCTTGGCCTACCCCAGAAACAGGTAACAAGGGGCTGTTTAAATGCTTTAAGATAGTAATCAAGCCCATTTCAGGGGCGCAGGAGTATCTGAGAAATATATATATGACACAGATAAGGATAAGCACAGGTCAGGTTTTTCTTCTGGAGTAGCAACTAGAAGCTAAATAGAATACCCTGTGCTGAAATGGCACAGGTAACTGAATAACTAACTACCCTATTGCTTATGGGAGAAAATAGAAGCAAAAAAAATCAGTTCAACAAACCCAAATACATACACTACCAGTTAAAAAACTTTTGGCTGCGAGCGCTAGCACTGATCACATGCTGAGTGATTATTCTGAACCTTTAAAAAGAAAGTCATCAAGGATTTAATGTGGCGCCAGTACTGAAATTATAAAATATATGCTGTGCCCTCCTTGTTTCACAGCAGAACCATCCGCCCTGGCCTCTGAAATGCACAACACACTCTTTTGTTTGGCATGGGGCGGCTGTGGGTGTCAGTGTGTGGGGAGGGAGGGAAGGCAGCATGTGTTCCCCAAATGCCCTGGAGAGAGCTGGGCTGCTGATGATTTCTGTTCCATCACTCCCACGTTGCTCTCCCCTGTTCATCTGCTTGTCCGCCTCAGCTCTCTTGTAAAAGCAAGAGGTGACTTACACAGCAGGCAAGCACAAGTCACATGTTTCAGTACACAAAAGTGGCTTTTGCATTTTTTTCATTTCAATGTGTTAGACAACGACTAGGAAAACATATACAGAATGCAAAGCTTCAGATTGCTAAAATGAATGGCAAGATTGGTATTCTCATGTATACAGCTATCTTATGCAAGTTGGCAGATGAGCATCCACAGTGACATATATGCGATTTATGGCAAACCCAGCTAGCTGAATGGTAGCAGAATTTGTGCCAAAGACTACTTTAAAAAAGAAAAAGAATATGTACGTGGACCTTATTTTCAATTCATTCTACAATTCAGACAATGGAGTTTTCCAGGAATAACTACAGAGTCATTGACAAACTTTATAAATAAAAGCATTATACAGTACACATTATCAATGACTATGCAGATATACACATAGAGTACAACATTTAAAGAAAATGAACATGATTCTTGCTTTTTTTCATGTAAACTACATTAAGCTTAAGTATGTGAACGTATCTTTGACAAACTGAACTGACTTGAACACTGTTTTGAAAACTGAAAACACAACTGAAAATTGAAAAAGCTGGAAAACAAAATGCATAATTTCTCTGCTCTTGTGTTGTATTTAAGCAAGTCAAACAATTTATTTCCTACATCATCTCTTCTCTTCCTGGTATAGTTTTCTTTTCATCATATGATCAGTTTCACTCCCTGTTTTATATTAGCATTATGTGAAATTATTTTAGTGAGTCCTTGCTTTCCCTGCATGCATGCTATGTACTTTAGATTTCGTGTACATTTTATTTAGGATATGACAATTTTCAATATATTGCAATCTTCTGTATTCTGTTGTCTTTGTTTTGTCATACGCTTATTTATTATATATATAAAATACTGTATGGTGGTAGATTTTTGACAGTTGAAGTCTCTCTGACTATACATTAGAGGTAAGATCTTGCTTGTTAAAGCAAGCTATAATGAACAGCGTAAAATTTCCATTCACATCCTTCAGTTCTGCTAAAAATATATTTTAGGTTGCTGGATAATTAACTTTTACCCCTCTTTAAGTATAGGCTGGAGTTCGCAAGGACCTGCAAGATTAATGTACCACAGAATGTGCATCTTAAAGGAGAATGACATTACCATTCAGTGCCTCATACTTCAGATGAGTCAATTATAAAATTTCAGTAGCGGCAACACCACTAGAGGATTTTTTTTACTTGAAGAGTGGCAAAATAATTAAGCGTGCCTTCTATTTTAATGCTTTCAGATATGTTCATTGCAAGCACTAAATTCATGCTGGATGCAGACTGAAAACTGATGAATTCAGATAATTTGTGAGGGAAGAGCAAAACATATTGGGACTGTATTAATGTATTTGTTAGAAAACAGCATTGATACAGTCTGCATGTCCAGGGATTAAAGATTTTATTAGCTCTTGGTTCCTGCATATTTTTCAATTAGCCGAATTTTAAGGCTAATGTTCACACAAATATTGTTGAGGAATGCAGAGGATTCATCTAAGCCTGCTTTTGAATGTATGGACTACAATTGCATAGAAAGAGTCTACCTGAATCTAAAGTAAAAAGGAGCTTCTCAGAAGATCATTTCTTAAAAATAAACAAAAAAGTTTGCTAAAAAAGCTACTACATTGTCAGGGATATTCTAAGATGCAAAGAAGAGGAATCAAAAACAACTTAGAAAACTCAGATGAGAAAAAATAGCCTGACTACTTTTCCATCAAAGTTCACATTCAATGAAAAAGAAATTAAAATAAAAGCTTATTGTTATTTTCGCAAGCTATCAGTTGGCTGCAGGTATCTGTATCTACTAAAAGCAGTGACAAATGCCTGTTTATTTTAAAGGGAACAGAATTTCAAAGACCCTTCAAAAAAAACCCACTGAGGAAGTTAAGGTATTTGACAAGCCTGGACAGAAAAAAAAAAAACAAAACCCAAATCAAAGCCAAAACAACAAAGCCAAACAAACCAAGAAAGTTTTGTTCTCCTTGGTCACACCTAATGAGATGTCACAGTCCAGGATATAATGGAATACAAACACAGATATCCTAATTACTTGGCATGCTGGAATTAACATAAGAAAATCAGACCAGTACTTTCCCTGAGATAATTTACCCTCTATGGCCCAGCACTGACATTCCACACCTGAGAGAGAGATACATCACCACACTGTTGAAGTGTTTTTCCTTTTCTTTCCAAAATCCTCCACATCATCCTAATGAAAACTACATGTGATGTTTTCACAGAGAATCTTGATTCTCAGCTACCATTTGTCTTGGAAAATTTCCCTCTATGAAACATCAGCTAAACCACATGCCTTCCAGCTTAGACAGAGATGAAGTGATACCTTGAAAATCACAGCATCCTCATGAAAGCTGGCAATCCACATAGCAACAGGAGACTGGAAACAGAGTAAGAACTCTGCTAAACATGTTATTTCTAACCAGGTAGTCTGTGAGATACTTCATACAGCAGGTAAGAGTCTGAAAGCTGCATACATGTTAGCAGAAAGCACATAATAGATGGGCTGAAAAGAACACAAAGCTGTCTAAGCTGTCATCCCATTTGGGATATGCTAAATACTTTGTATGGCAACAAGTAGCGAGCAGAGATTTACATAATACAGGATATTTACAATATCCTCCTCCTGCATGTCTTCAGATCAATGAAACAATTTACACCTACCTGTTTGGGTTTTTTTTTTACCTTCATAATATACCTTAAGAAAAATTAAATTTAGGACAGAGGAATAAAAAGATACAAAAAGAAGGAATATGGACCAATTTGCCCCTGCTCATTGAAGTATCCATGTTCTGTGATATTATGGATTGGCTGCAGATAAACTAGTGTACAGTCATGTAGATCTTAAGAGTTTCCTTATTGTTCTTTTTTAGAGGTACATATTGCTTTCCCATGGAAAACACATACCAAAAAATCAAACAAGAATAAGAATGATCCCATGATACAAGAAATCACCTTCTTAGAGCCATCACTTTTTCAAGACAGTATACTTTTTTAAACTGCATTGTGGGAAGATGTTTTTGGGTGTTGAATGCATCTAACATTTAAGTTTAAGCCCAAGTTGCCCCAAACTTAAGATAGATTCTTTAATACTTAAGAGAACAGCAAGTCTAGACTAATACATAACTTTCAGTGAAATCCCAAAACACAGAACACATACCTACCTCTAAGTTTTAATCTCTGAAATGATCATGTAGATCTAGCATGAACTAGATTCTCCTCCTTCATCAAATATAGACAATTAAACAGGAAGTATTAAAAATAAATGATTGCAATGTAGCCTTATACACAAGCATTCACCTGCCAGTGAGTACATGAATACTGAAAATGGAACCCATGGCTATCAGGATTCAAAGACTTGTACGCTTTAGCTCACATACTTGAGCTAAAGTGAATCTGCTGGTTGTATGAAAGCTTCATCATATATTTCATTGTAGAACAAAAGTGTAATGACCATCATATTCTTAAATTTCTTGCACAAATATATTTTGTACATTAAAGTTAATGATAGAACACATAAATTGCCACAACTCTGAAATTAAAGTCTCTTAAACAGAAAGTTTTTGAGAATCACTTTCTACAGTTTACTCAGTAATGTGAAGATATGTTATGGTCTCTAAATGTAGCAATAAATCAAAACTGTAATGCTAAGAGAAGTGTGATTTATTTCTTCCTTAATTTATTTTCATCCTGCTCTTTTCACTTCTAAAATATAAGGTAGTTTCAGACAAAAGCTGCTCTGGGGCCTGAAGGACTGTGCGCTTCACTATTCTGTGCTTATGAATGATTGTCTAAATCTGAATTCCCTGAATTTGTGGAAGCAAAGATCAATAAAAAGCCCATCTCAATGCACACATCTTCCTGACTATCTAACCCTGAAATCTATGGAACCAAGAGAGTATACTAGCTTCCCAATGTAAGTGTGATGAACAGTATGAGTCCTTGTCTTGAATGATAAGAATTTTATTTTGGACAAGGTCCATTTAAGCTATTTTTCCTCTTGAGTGATCTGTCAGTACAAAACAACTGTTACATGCAAAATTTTACTACAGCTGGCATTTTCAGATACTCTCAAATTTGTAGCATAAATCTTGGAACACCTTCAAGAGAATCATCATTCAGAATGTTTTGCTGTCTACTGACAATTTAAATAAAAACTAAAATTCCACTTTTTCTTACTTCTACCTTTTACTTTACATCTGTTTTCTACATTCTTCTGTGTTATTTCCCATTGTATGTTGTACTTAATGAGTGTATATTGTGAGTTTTGATTTCATAGAATCATAGAATATTTAGGGTTGTAAAGGACCTTAAGATCATCTAGTTCCAACCCCCTTGCAATGGGCAGGGACACCTTCCACTAAACCATGCCACCCAAGACTCTGCCCAGCCTGGCCTTGAACACTGCCAGGGATGGAGCATTCACAGCATCCTCGGGCAATCCATTGCAGTGCCTCACCAACCTTAAAGAACTTCTTTATACCTAACCTAAACTTCCCCCATTTTAGTCTGCACCCATTACCGCTTGTCCTATAACTACAGTCCCTGACAAAGAGTCCCTCTCCGGTGTCCTTGTAGGCCTCCTTCAGATATTGGAAGTCTGCTATTTTGACTATAATTTAGTCTTTTAGTTCTTAATATCCTGATATTTTCAGGCAGTATGCTCTTAATAAGTGAACAAAGGAGGGAGAGTTCAGAATTTATATGAATCTGGCACATAATGTGATTGCCCAAGGCAAGAAGAGGACATTAAAGATTATACACTGACAACTAGCCATGACTAATCATGGCTAGCTGTTGAAGTATCTTGCTGTGCTCTACAGTATGCAAAAATACTTTGGGAAACCCATAAAAATGCCAGCAAACCAGTAAAATTTGCAGAAACATTATGTGTATGTGGACATTTTTTTTTTTTTTGCCACAAAATACACATTCGTTTGAAGTTGCTAATAAAAAAAAAATAATAATTCCTAGGTAGGTTCCCTAAAAGTAAGTTCCACATTAAGTAAAATCCATATTACAATACTAATATTTCAAGGAACATAGAAATTCAGAGTAGCACTTGTTGGTGAAAAATAGAAGTTACTTAATATCCTGCTGAATGGTAGATGCCATGCTTTGGTGAAGAGCTGGAATCAGTCATAGCTCTTGACAATTTCCCAGGCTACATAAAGTCAAACAGAATTACAAGAGATACTGGCTATTTATGATTTAATTATTTCAGGTTGATAATATATTGTGCTGTTTTAGCAAACCACATCTCAAGTACTTTGCAAACATCATCTAATTTGTTTATAAATACGTCTCTCTGTTTGGGGTTTTTATGTATGCCATACTTTGTTTTGGATAAATGTGTTAAATTAAAATTAGCCACCCCAATAAGTAATATAGTAAAAAATATAGAAGCGGGAGAATGTAAGAGGATTTAATGTAGCATAGAGCTCATTTTAATATTAACAACTGTTATGTTGGAATTCAGCTTTTGAAAGCTGCAGTACTGCAGGTCAGACTGTATCACTAAGGCACATGTGTGGAGGTGCTACAGGGAGGCTATTCAAGTCACTGAAAGAATGCTTTTTCCTTAGATATATGTGTTACACCACTTCAGAGTCAGACACCCAAGTCAGATAGGGGCACAGACGTACAAACCAGGGTGAAAGCTGCTGTAGTTTAGCATTGCTGCAAATGCTTCTGCTTACAGTAAAGCAATTTTCCATATATCTCCACCCTACAGACCAGGAGGTTTGTAATGGTACTCAGCTTTAGTCATCTTGAAAGACTTGAGAGTTTTCCTGAAGTTTTTCATTACATGAATTCATGTCCTGAAGCAATTACAGATATGAGATTCAATGTATCCTGTGTTAAAAATACTGTGTAAGTCTCAGCTGACTTCTTTCAGAGCTAAGAATAAATCCATCCACGAGGTGTCTGTTTTAGTCTATTATACAGCGAATGACATTTCTTACTAACTCAAGTACATGAAATAAATAAAAAACTAGGTATGAAGGAAAAAACAATTCAAAAGAACAGATGTTTACTTAAAATTTCCACTAATTTTCAGTGCATTTTGGCTTATTTCTATTTAAAGCTTGTTTCACTAATCAGGAAGAAAATTAAAATATAAGATTTCTGTAATAAAGTTGCCCTCATGATGGATCTAGGTTAATTACAAGAAATGAAAAGGGGAAAAGAGGCATATATTTGCAGTTAATTTTTTAAAAAAAAATTCTTCTCTACCGTAATGTAATTCAGATTTTAATCTACCCTGTAAATGTCTGAAACAGGAGTAGGCAGATTCTGATACCCAGGTGACCAGATAGCCTTGGAGCAAACAAAACTTGCTAGAGCTTTTTTTTTTTTTTTTGGGGGGGGGGGGGGAGGGGGAGGAGTGTTTTTTAGCTTGAGAGTTCTCAAAAAATGTGTATACCTAATCTTGCCTGGCTAAACATTTTGAGTAGTGACTCAGGTCTTGGTTTGAGCAAACGAAAACTCCAAAAGAAAGAAGTGGCACGTAAGGGTTTTGCAGCCATGCTTAAAAATGGCTAATGTGTCCCAGTGCGTTCAGATGTCTCAGAAAATGTTCCAAATAAAGAGGTGTCTGCTTCAGACCCTGGGTGGCATCAAAATTGCCTGAAATAATTTTTTTTCAGTTGGTGTTCTGGTGTTGTGGATCACTTTTGCATGATCATTCATTTCTGCCTGAATGACTTATGAGGTATATATGAATGTGTGCATGGACGTATATATGTATATGTAGGTATACAGTCCACATATATACGGACATACATAAAAATTGAGTGTATGTATATGCTTACCATTGAGCAATGGACAGTGCTTCTGGGGCCCACTTGCTTAGCACAGTCACTTAGCACACCTTTTGGCACTGGAGTCTTTTACAGACCTGTCTGTCTCCTTCTAATGACCTCTGAAGGCCAAGACAGAAGCTCAGCCGTCTGATGCTGAGGCTCCAGATACTTAGCTGAAAAGAAAAAAAAAAGAAAGACAGGCTGCATCTAAAATACTTCACCATGTATATGCAACAAGAAGTGCATGTTAAGCTTGGTTTATGAACTGATTTTCATTATTCAATAAGATAGAGTATCACTGGGACTCATTAAAACAACTAAAAGTGTCTTTTGGGGAACAGAAGATGCTAAGCACATCTATATGTTTAATTTCATTTTTTGAGCAAGGAACACATCTTTCTCATGTTGCAAGTGACACAAAAGTCGGTCTCTATTGCTGCTTAGAAAAAAGGCTTCATAAGGATCTAGTAGCCACTTGGACACAAGTAACTGTCTGGATCTTTAAGATAAATATGTGACTCCTGACAGCAAGCTTTAGGAAAAGACCCAGCCTACATGCATATTTCAATCAGTATATTTATACATAGGTAAAGAGCAGTCAGTTTAATACACATATATTGCTGGAGTTGTTTTTGTTATTTACTTCTTGTCACTAAATGATGACCCATAAGAGTTTAACTTTTCTATACTTTCTCAATTTACTTACTAAACTACAACAGGGATCTATTTTATCTTATGTGGCCAATGAACATTTCAGTGCATTTTCACTACATTTGACAACTTGAATAAAAATAGGTATTTGAAGTTTTTAATGGATCACTTCATGGAGGGTCTAATACTTGTGGCAATCAGAGGGCTTATGCTCTTCCTCCCTTATTCAAACAAATGTTTTCTTTAACAAATAAGAATAGAGAAGCATGGGAATAACCATTTCAAATGTATCTAGATCAACCAGCATCTTAGATCTAGCAGTGGTCAATATCAAATCTTTTAAATAGAAACTTTAGATCTCTGCTAGGGATAAAGAAGTGAATGCTAGCAGTAAGATGAAAAGGATAAATAGTGCAAACAGTACCTGGCCATATTTGGCCATTTCGACTGGAAAGGAATCAAGCCAATGATTTGTTGGTACAGTAAAAAACAGGTCATAAAAATATGAAGAGGAAAATAATCATGAGCCTTCAACTATGCCAAGCAGCTGGGTTGAAATATTTCCATAAAGCAGCCACTTTCTATGCTGAAAACTGTTGAGTTTTCTCACTCCACTACCTACTGGAAAGATGGTTCAAAGTCTTATTTTGCTAAATAATATCTTTTTAGTTCCATTCTAAACTTACTTGTGCACAGTATACACCTTCATTTTTTTTTTTTTTTTTTTTTCATTTGTACCAGTATTATCTTTCAGGTTTAGAAACTCCTCCACAGTTTTCATTCTACAGAGGGAAGTGAAGGTCTCTCACAAAGGGATCAAGTGTGTACCATTCAGTCTTTGTTTAGTGAGACTATTAAACCATATTCTGCTAGTCATTGTTTGCAGAAAGTTCTGCTCTTTCTCTGAGCAGTCTCTGTACTCCTTTTATTACAAATTCCGTTTTCTTGAACATGGATGTTCACAATGTTTGTATTACTCTTCATGATAATTTGCTAGGGCCCTGTATTAATACTTTTTACACTCCTGCAAATTCTTCTGATATGTTTAATTGCATTTCCTTTCTCTGGGCCACATCACATTGATAACTTATAACCAATCTTGATGAACTCAAATTTTTCTCCTCCACTGTCATTTCCTTTTCATGAACATTTCATTTATGGAAGAAAATTCTTTCATTTATAGATGAAAATTCTTTTATCAATCTTTACTAGAAAGACCTTTTTGTTCTTCATTTTATACCCATTTCTATTTGCCTCTCTAGTCTTAATTTCTTTTTCTTTGACAATATATTCTAAGTTTTGCACACTGCAGAGGTCAAAGTAATTTATCTGCAGCTGCCTAGATAACTTTTTTCTTCTGGAAAGTTACTGCTTCATGAACTACTTTTGATGCCATACAACATCAGACTTTCAGTAGAAATCATTGCTACCAGAATCATTTTCATGCTTTTCCATGTTTCTGCAGTCAGAAATAAAAAAAAATGGAGGTAATCCGTCCCACCAAGTACTCCTTTCATTACACCGAGGAAGTACCTGATGAAGAGGTACAGACTCACCAATGTCATTTCATATATCTCAGTTTCCAGTTCCATACCATTGTTCTCATAGTAATCCTACTCCTGCTACATAGTTAGCAATGTCCCATTTTCCACAAAGAGAAGCAGAGTGCTAATTTAAGCTGGAGCCACGCCTGTAGTTATTTTGACCACTTCATCACTGATCCGAATGAGCTTGACTTCAGTTAATTACTTTCCTCTTTCTTAACTTTCTAATCTCCCTGATAAGATTCCTTGATGATCAATATTTTCTAATTTTTTCATCCTTACAGGTTTCCAGCTTCTTTTTAGTACCCTATTTCAACTGCGTAGTTATCCACTAGATCTAGAGCTCTCCCAAAAGAATTTCCTTTGTGCTTGGCAAAAAACTCCAAGTACTCTTTGTATGTTTCCTTCACATCATTCCAGAGCCTTTGACACATGAATCTTTATAGTCGGACCTCTGAATTCCTTTATATACCTCAAATCCATGATTTTGAACTAGAAAACATTATATAACAGCCTGTTTGTACATCCTTCCTTTTCATTTAATCTGAACAAGCTCAAGGTTGTGTACTCAGTACTTACCAGCCTTCTGGAATAGCTTTATTTCTTGAAATTGTATTACTTTCTAATGACAAAATCTCTCAGCTATCCCAAACACAAACGGCAGTGCTATTACTAATATTTTTTCTGCTATATGAAGAAATATGGATTGAAATTCTCGAAATCTATAGAATATTTTTATGTTGTTGTAGTGGTACAATTTTTTTTTAATCTTTTCCCAAAAATACAAAAAAGTCAGAACCTCTGCTTCTTTTAACACCTAACTCACTCATACTTGAGCTATTTCAGTGGGAATATTTGTCCTCAAAGAGTAGCAATTAGTAGATTTTTCTTTGTTTTTTCTTCCATCAGAATGTTGGCCTTTTTTTTTTTTTTTTTTTTTTTCTTTTTTCCTCTTATATCCACTTTTATTATTCTTACTTTGTCTGGAAGGCAATTAATTTTTCCATTTGCTAATTCTGCTTTGCCTTTAGGGCTGTCAGCTTTTTAACAGCAGTCCTCACTAGTGAAAATTTAGACAGATTTGTGATGTTTGCAACAGGCCTTTTTATTTCCCAAGTAGTACACTTTTAGTTTTCTCTTACATCATTTACCTTTTTGGGAGATTCCTGCCCCTGTCTGCCTCCATTTCCTTCTCCCTCTCCTCCTCTGGAAAGGAGACTTCTGTCTTCTTTCTCCTTGTCCTTGTCAACCCTTGTCACTTGACTCTCTTTTTACTTCCCCAGCAGAGCAAAGCTTGTTCCTCAGGCAACAAAAAAGACTTGGTTTTCCCTGTTTCAGGAATTATCCAAGCCAGACCATATTAAAATTGTGAGCTATTGGTTTGAGCCTGCATTCAGCAGTGAAGAGGGGGAAATATGGTAAGTTGCCGCTGGAATGAGATGAAGACTGCATATAGCAGCGTCCCAAAAAGCAGCTACTCTTGACTTCTGCCTAGTTCTTGTCAGTCGGCGGTCATAAATTTTCTTATTTAATTAGTAGTTTATGCAATTACGGGTCTAACAGCAAGGCTGTAGTCAGGCAAGGGTCCTGCTGTGTTTTTATAGTGACTTTTCTCCAAGTTTTTCCTTTCTAGACTTTAAGATCAAGCACAAGAAAAATAATGCCTGGGTTCCTTCTCTTTTGTATCCAGACTGATTTTCACACCATTTGTAATAAGCATTTTCAATCAACTTGTTTGTGCGTTAGGGTTCTGTAAAGAAGAAATGTGCTGAGAACACTACTGAATTGATTCTGTTTCAAAAAGGGACAAGGTCATTATGCGACTAAGTCGTCGGAAACTTCTAGTGTTAGACATTACTTCAGAGTTTCACTAAAGTTTTAAAGAGTTTAGTCATCAGCAAACATAGTAGCTTAGGTTCATGATAGATAATAATAAGCTTCATATACCACAAAGATAACCAACTATCTTCACATTTTATGATGAGTTCCTTTTGGTCCAGATTTGACCCTTATTCACTCTATGTAATCTCCTGCATAACGGAGTAATTTCCTGACCAAACTTCCCAAAACCTAGACTTCTGAGGGACAGTGGAAATGACAAGGGAAACTCTATGATTACTTAGAAATGTCAAACCCAGTGATCTAGCAGCGTTTCCATCTTTTTCAGTTTTGTTAACTGTAATATTGAATCAGCTTTACACTGAGAAAATAACGCATCTATTTCTGACAACTGTAATAACTGAGGCTCCTGAGGTCCATCCCAGTTGTGAGCCCAAGTGCTGCAAAGTCAATGAAGGCTTGTAAGATGTTCCAATATGCTAATAACATACTGAGGGGGGAAAGTAAAAAAGAGAGAGAAAAGATGGAAAAGTTACCTGAGAGCAAACCATATTACTCTACGGATACCATGAAAGGGCTGCACTGAAGCCACCTTGAGAAAAAAATGAATTAACTAAAACTGTTTTGTTGGAAACACAGTCTGTCCAACACCTGTCCTTAATCATTGTCTTTTCAATACTGTTTAAAAAGGCAGTTTGAAAGGAACAGATAGACACAGAATCCAACCATCATGAAGGCCAATGACTATTTTTTTCACTCCAGAGACTTTGGCTTTTGTCTGTGAGCCCTGAACTCGCCTCCCTAAGGATGTTACCAGATTAGCTCACTATAAAGCTAGCAAAAAACCCTTACTGATTAATGTGAGGCCTGACTTCTCTGTATCTTCCAAGGATCTTCCACAGTAGAATCTACTGTGATTGAGCTCCAGCCTTGGATGCTGAAGATCACAGAAAATAAAAACCAAACCGAAACCACATTTATCCTCCATTACTAGATTTCACTTTCTCCATACATGTTTGTTTTCTTGGAAAAAAAATAGGATAATTACCATCTTTCAAAGAACTAAAAATCAGAATTAACCTTTTTTCCCTATATGGCTTATGTCCCTGTGACAATATATTAGATTTCACAACAGAGTACATCCTTACATAAAGAACAACTTTGATACTTTTTGCCCACAGTTTTCAGTTTTCTAATCTTCAGTTTTTTAATTTTTTAAATAATTATTTCTTATTTTAACACTATTTCCTACTGTCTGTGAAATGTTAACTAAGTACAAGTATCTGTACTTACAACCTATTTGCCATCTGACGCACCATTACAATGGAATTGCCATATGGATATTGACAATTCACTATGTTTATTTATCCTTTTGGAATAAAGGCAGCTGTATAGAAGCTCAAGTACAAGTGAGCAACCCAATGTGACTGCAGATCTGCTAAATCATTGCCCCAAACAAACCACCCTCCATGGGCAGTGGCAGAACATCTGAGGAGATAGCAGAGACTTGGCTGAGAAATAAGAGGACATCAGACCACAGAGACAGAGGACGCTGTTCACACTGCCACAGCTGTTGTCCAATCTACATTCATCCATTCCTGGAAAAGTTTATGC
This sequence comes from Lathamus discolor, assembly GCF_037157495.1. Lineage (NCBI taxonomy): Eukaryota > Metazoa > Chordata > Aves > Psittaciformes > Psittacidae > Lathamus > Lathamus discolor. Next base: position 85,156,229 of record NC_088885.1, read on the forward strand.
TCTTGCCAGAACACAGCTGCTGCTGACTAATAAGTGCTGCTCAGAATAAGCACATTTTGCTGCAAGTAAACTACAGGCACTATGCTTCCCCCCTGAATACTGATGGAGAATGTAACTGAAATATGTTATCTTTAAATAGCCCTATGATAGCTTAAAGTATATTTTATTTTGATAAACAGGTAGGGGGCTTATGGAGCACTATGCATTCTATACCTACCTTTACATGAATGGTGCAAAATAGTGAGGGTCTTACAGACCCTGTCCGAGTAATAATTTTTATGGGTTAAAGCAGATTTCTAATTTTTCTGTGTAAAAGGTTACAATGGTATATGAAAAATGCATTTTCCTTTCACATGTAGCAGGATGGCAAGCACAAATGCAACCCAAAGTGAAATTATTCTGAAATCCTATGATCTTGTTAACACTTAGGTAATTTCTCCATGAATTATTTACAAATCTCTGTTCCTTAGACGCGTTCCCCACTGCCTACTGAATACATGATCCAGGTTATTTCATCTTCCTTTTGCATTATCATGCACTTCCCACGGTCTTGCCACAGTCTTATTTCTTACTTCATTTCTTCTGTTTTATCTTATTCATTCCAGGGCATATGACTCAACTTAAGAATTTAATTCTATTTTAGCAGGTAAAGTTTAAAAGTTTTGAGTCAGATGCATCACTGGATGATTTTTACATAGCCCAGTATAATATAATATACCAGTTTATATTTTATATTAATATACACTTCTCTTTATTATATGAATGTAAGGCTTGCCTCCTCCTCAGATGACACAACTATTTAAATCCTGTATTAACAAGGATTTAAACAAACTTACCAGCTTTATGATAGCTTGCTTTATGGTTGAAGGGGGTTCAGTTGGCCAGTTGTCATTCATCACAGTGAAATAGCACTGATATTTACTGATTATTGAACCTTCAACAAGCTGGATACACAGTATTTCCTTACCAGCTGACACTGTATTTAGTTGCTAGCACATTTGTATTCTGGAACTAATGTTATGAGGCTATTTGGTTTCATATTCCTGAAAGTATATATTACCGTAAAATGCAAGTACTGACTGGCCATGAATTGTTCATTTCTTAATGATTTAAAATCATTGTCAAAGCTGTTCGACTGAAATTATTTCACTTTTTTCAGCCCCTGATGTTCAAAATGTATGATATTATTTAGTTGCAAGAACTGAACTCCTTATTAAATATTTTACATTATCTCTGAGGTTGTTATTTTCAGTCTATACTTCTGTAGCCAACACTTCCAAGTTATGATGGAGTTAAATGATTTAAGTAGACTGAAAATAAGGAAAAATCATTCTCTGCACTATGACTAACCACTCTCGCACCTGAAGTTTATTGCCAGTATTATCTCCTATACATAAAATTCTTCAATCAGATTTCAGTTCCTAGCAATGCTTAACCAATTTGAACTGATTTTGTATTATATTCTGGGGGGAAAAAAAGGAAAAAAAAAAAAAAAAAAGGCTCTGTGCAAAGTAATCTCCAAAGAGGACTGAGATTTGCACAAGTGGAAGCTAAGGTGACATTACAGTTCAAAAGTTCAAATGAAACAGCACATTGTTTTTCCACAAGAATTCTGATATTTGATTCAACAGTGCTATCGTATGATGGTCCTAAAGGAATATATCCATTCCTGGATAGGGATCCTAAGGCTTTTATTCATATGGCTGAAATTAATTTTATAATGGACAAAACATCATGGTTCAGAAAAAAAAGGCAACTGATTAACACAGAATGGATTTAGGCAGTGTTTTGAGACATGAGCATGATATCAAGAAGTTGCTACAATGGCCATCTCAGCCTGGAAAAGGCAAAGACGGAGCTGACAGAAACCATTCACCTAGAAAAATTCTTCTGTGATTGTTACTGATTTTGTTAGTCTGGTTTATTTTAAAAACAAGAAGATTTGCAGTTAGCATGAGAGGAGATGTACTGTTGCCGGTTTCTACACAAAATGCAGCATTCATAAATAAAAAGGTCATTTTTATTTTGCTCAGGAAAGTTGTTGATATTTTTGCTTTCTCCATTTTCAAGCGCTTTGAAGAGCTGATGTTCCCAAAAGAATGGGAACTCTCCTTTGTTTATACCTAAAGTACACAGACATATGCATGCATGCACAAATATACACACAAACATCTGCTTATGTCTACCAGTTTATCAGATTTCAGATAAATTCATATTGTAAACACTTTTGGGACTGGTAGTACAAACCGGACCCTCTGACAAGCACTGGAGTTAGGGATTACAAGAAAATGGGAGGAAAGCATTGGGGAGACTCTGCTTAGTTTAAAGGAAGCTAAGGAAAACAATAGTTATCCTGTACCATCTGTTGGGAAAGATCCGGAAGGAAGAATATGTATATGAGGACCTTTTTAAGATTCATGGAATATAAGAATGAGATGACAAGGAAATAAGTAACAATAATGAGTGGATTGGTCAGGTAAAGTTCTGAGCCCTATATTGAAGCATGATGGTAGAAGTTCCAAGAATGGTAGAAGTTCCAAGAATGATAGAAGCACTGACCCTTTGGTATGCTGTCATGTGCACCACAATGCACCATATGTGACATTAAGAACAGAGGTATTTCCTCCGGCATATAATAAAAGGGGAAAAATGTAATTGCTGAGGAGCCACCAACCGCTGAAGACAGCTACAGACCGTAGGGATGCTGTTGGATCCACAGTGTTGACTATCTCTCTGCGCTCCGAATGCTTGCAAAATTTTTACCTTTTTTTTTTTTTTTTTCTAATCTGTCCTATCGCTATCTTTTTTTATAATAATCATCTTTTTTATAATAATTATCTTTTTATAATAAACAAACTGACCATTTGAGGTACTTGACCTTGTTTGCATCTTAATTTCACTCTGGGGATCACGAACGAAATATTTCCAGCACTAGGTTTTATCCAGTTGGACCTTAACACTCCTAAAATGAATTTTGACTCATAAGTAATAGAATATCTTATCACACTTATGTATAGGTTTTTGGTTGTAAATTAATATTTTAAAAATCAGATTGAGGTCACAGAGTGACGGGTTTATTCAGTTAGGAAAGGACCTTTGGACACTGCCTGTTCCCAACATCCTTCTCAAAGCAGGATCAATGCGCAGTACAGACCAGGCTGCTTTGGGCTTTGTCCAACCAGGTTTTGAAAACCTCCTTAAAGCTTTCAGAGACATCTCTGATATGAACACCAGTAAAAGTGCTGTGAGAACCTTTTGGATGTTTCCTTCTGGATTGATTCAGCAGATTACCTCAGAGCTACTTCAGCAAGGAATTTCCTCAGGAATTTCCCAGGTGATAACTTTGCAGAAGAATCATAGAATCATAGAATAGTTAGGGTTGGAAAGGACCTCAAGATCATCTAGTTCCAACCCCCCTGTCATCACAGCCTCCCTGGGCAACCGATTCCAGTGTCTCACCACCCTAACAGGAAAGAATTTCCTCCTTATATCCAATCTAAACTTCCCCTGTTTAAGTTTTAACCTGTTACCCCTTGTCCTGTCACTACAGTCCCTGACAAAGAGTCCCTCCCCAGCATCCCTACAGGCCCCCTTCAGATACTGGAAGGCTGCTATGAGGTCTCCACGCAGCCTTCTCTTCTCCAGGCTGAACAGCCCCAACTTTCTCAGCCTGTCTTCATACGGGAGGTGCTCCAGTCCCCTGATCATCCTCGTGGCCCTCCTCTGGACTTGTTCCAACAGTTCCATGTCCTTTTTATGTTGAGGACACGAGAACTGCACACAATACTCCAGGTGAGGTCTCACAAGAGCAGAGCAGAGGGGCAGGATCACCTCCTTCGACCTGTTGGTCACACTCCTTTTGATGCAGCCCAGGATATGGTTGGCTTTCTGGGCTGCGAGCGCACACTGAAGCCAGCTCATGTTCATTTTCTCATCGACCAGCACCCCCAAGTCCTTTTCTGCAGGGCCACTCTGAATCTCTTCTCTGCCCAATCTGTAGCTGTGCCTGGGATTGCTCCAACCCAGGTGTAGGACCTTGCACTTGGCATGGTTGAACTTCATAAGGTTGGCATCAGCCCACCTCACAAGCGTGTCAAGGTCCCTCTGGATGGCATCCCTTCCCTCCAGCGTATCAACCGGACCACACAGCTTGGTGTCATCGGCAAACTTGCTGAGGGCGCACTCAATCCCACTGTCCATGTCAGCGACGAAGAAGTTAAACAAGACCGGTCCCAACACCAATCCCTGAGGGACACCACTCGTTACCGGTCTCCAGCCAGACATCGAGCCATTGACCACAACTCTTTGTGTGCAGCCATCCAGCCAGTTCTTTACCCACCAAGTGGTCCACCTGTCAAATTGATGTCTCTCCAATTTAGAGACAAGGATGTCATGTGGAACAGTGTCAAACGCTTTACACAAGTCCAGGTAGATGATTTCAGCAGCTCTACCCCTGTCCATCAGTTCTGTTGCCCCATCATAGAAGGCCACCAGATTGGTCAGGCAGGATTTCCCCTTAGTGAAGCCATGATGGCTGTCACCAAGCACCTTGTTGTTTTTCATGTGCCTTAGCATGCCTTCCAGGAGAATCTGCTCCAAGATTTTGCCAGGCACAGAGGTGAGACTGACTGGTCTGTAATTCCCCGGGTCTTCCATTTTCCCCTTCTTGAAAATGGGGGTTATATTTCCCTTTTTCCAGTCATCGGGAACTTCACCTGACTGCCATGATTTTTCAAATACGATGGCCAGTGGCTTAGCAACTTCATTCGCCAGCTCCTTCAGGACCTGCGGATGGATTCCATCAGGTCCCACGGACTTGTGTGCGTTCAGATTTTGAAGATGGTGCATCTTCAAAGAACTGCAATGACACTTTTCCAGCCTAGGAAGTTTGAATAGGTTACTTGGTCTTACTGTCTGCATTTGTTTATGAATTAGTTCTGAACATACTGGTGGGATCGGAGAAACCTTTGACCTTTGATCGGTAGTGTCTTTAACAGGACTCCTTTAGGGAATTACAGAACTACCCATGGCTTCTATTTCAGTAAACATGATTCCTGCATTGACATCAACCCATAGTATGCTGGTAAGTAGTTTGTGAATTTGTTTTGTTGATGAAACCACAGGCTACAGTTTTAGGAAAGCAGCTCTTTCTTAAAGAAATTAACAAAAATAAAATTGTCTGCTTAATCTTAATTTGTAAATAGCAGACAGATGCTTGTTTTGGTAGTACTTGGCTTTGATGCTCTTAAGATCTGCTGTGTTACAATGTGAAAATTTGATTAAATGTAAACAGCTTGATTAAATAAAAATGAATTTGTAATGCATTTATTCCTCTGATAGAGCTACTTTCTAAGACTTAAATTATTTCATTTTAAAATATGTTCTCCCTTTCTAAACTGTCAGAATTAGGATCTACGAAATAGGTAAGAAAACTTTCTTTGTGACATGTATGGCATCACCTATAAAAGCACAGTAAAGTACAACATCTGAGTGATATTTCACCTCCATATGATATGAGATTACCTCTTCATGAAGAATAAAAGTTTGACCTTGGCTAAGCCAGGTCCCTTCCAACCATAACAATTCTCTGATTCTGTAAACTGTTACTCAGAATGTGACATGAACACGTTCTGATTAGATTTTTAAATTGTTTTTCATCATTCCAAAATTAAGATTAACACTATTTTTAGCAAAATGGAAGAAAATAATTACTTCTGTAAATAAAAAAAAAAAAAAACTAATACAAGGCAAAGGTTGAATTGCTTCAAGGATTTCACTGTTTTATGTAAAATTCTTGAGATTGAATGCAAGCCCATTTCCTCACATACCAAAATGTATAGTTTTAATATTTTTTTCTCCTGTAAGAATGTTAAATGTATTTCCTCTACATTAAACTCACTGAGAGCATGAAACTGTAGCCTAGTGCCTGTGCTTAGAGGAAAGCAGCAAGTAATGTGTAGAAGACAAGCAAGAAGTACAACTGAGGAAAACCCAATCTTTTTCAGACTATGGATTCATACTGATTATTTTCTGGTTTGTTCGGTTTTTTAACCTTGTAAATTCTGATTTTAGTTTTGAAATGGGGGACAACATAATTATGAAACACAGTCACTAAATCAGGGGCCTAAATATAAAGATATAAGTATCAATTTAGATACTTTAGAATTTTCTTGATCTAATTTATTTTAGAGAAGGTTACACTTGTGAAGAGAGAATTCTGATGTAGTTCGCAGTTTCCGTGCTTTAGATGCTGAGATGGACATTCACAAACTGCACTGACAGTTTATACTTGTAACAGTGAAATGGCAATTCCATTTTCAGCTCAAGTGGAACCTTATAACTGGATATTCTATTCAAGATCTTCTCAATCTTTTTCCTCCTACATCTTAATATATGTAATCACACTTTCCATGGCTTTCCATGACCCTACAACCACCGCTTTGCAGCAGCTCACCCTCAGATACAGAAGTGCTCCAAGATGTTTACTCTATGTTTTCCAGAGACACAAAAGTAACACCCATGAACCTGACAAAAACTTGTTCTGTGCTCTGGTCATAAGACTAAATAACTCATAAATTGAGATCTTCTGATCTACACAGAAATTGGCAGACTACATGAGCTAGAGGAAATGCTGAAATATTTCAAGACTTTATCTCTTAAAAAAGCAGAAGGAGAAGTGTGAAGATCAAGCAGATGGAGATTGTCAAAAGCCTTTATTAATGTTTGATTTTATGTATCACATTATATGAGGCACTGATACACTCAATCTTTTTACTGCTCCAGATATACATTAGATAGGATCTGTGTTGTCTGGAAAGGATTATAAACGTAAAACACCTTTTGTAATTGCAAGAAAGAAGTAGTAAGAGTTATTACACAGGAAGAAGATTTATAATGATGCCACAGGGCACATTACAAACAAACAGGAAAACAAATGAACATTAAAGGCCGGAAGATGATGACTTTATTGTTCTTCAAGGTCTGCCCTCACCATATGGTCTATCTAACAATCTATGATTGTTTTTACCTTTCCCAATTTTTTATGGTCCCTCTGTGTTACACACATAAAATGTTAGGAAAATTAACCACTGGCACATTCTGGTAAGATGGTTTGCAAACATAAAATGAAAAACCTCTCAGCATTTTTCCCTTTGAAATTAATACTAGCTTCATTTCGTGTCTAGATTTAAAACCCTTATTTGTTTTCTAGGAGTTAAGAAATTGGGTCCAAAATGGTACCTACCTGTATCTTACAATACAAAAAAATGTCTATTCTAATGTAATCAGAAGCAAGTACTGCCACTGCATTGAAAATCGGGTGGACAAGAGAGGAAAAAGGCCTGACAGCTGAGGTGATAGCAGCTCTTCCGCAGGCTGTATATTCCCCAGCATTTGACTATCTCCAGAGCACATACAACCCTTATTTCCATTCCAGAGACTCTGCTACCAGCTCCTAGCTCATTTACCTTCTTCAAGTTACAGTCAGAGCATCCAAGCAACATGGGTGGTCCAAGCATCTGAGATGGATGGGGCTTTGACCAAGGTATTCTAGTGGAAGGTGTCCCCGGCCATGGCAGGGGGATTGGAACTAGATGAGCTTTAAGGTATCTTCCAACCCAAATCATTCTATGATTCTATGTGGGAGACACTGACCTGCTGTTTAGAGTGCAGGCCACCACCCAGTTTTGGGGTGCTCTGTCTTTTCCTTTGAGACTTGCTCATTATTTCATGCTTTTCTTCCTGGCTAGTGTTACTTTCTGCCAGTTTCTACTTTCATCAGACTGGGCCGTCTGGCCCCAAGAGTGGAGCAGAAGATATGCTTTACAGGTACATCTTCTTTAATGGGGGCAGAGAGGTGAAAGATGTCAGAAACTTTTAACCTTCCTAAGTGAGGTGTATTTTTAGAACCACCTCCCTCCTTCCCCTTTCATACACAGGTGCAGGGTGAAGGATTTCCAGATCCCTACCTTGTCATTGAAATAACAGGAGAATACCATCCCCCACAGCAGTGGACATGTTTCCCTGTGCCTTCCTTCCTGGCATGTTAGTTGTAGGTGTATGTGCTTGTGTGGACATGGATGGCCATGTGGTAGAAGAATCACTTTTGGCCCTCATGGTTTTAAGAGCCCTTCATCACCAATAGGACAGAAGAGGTTTCTAAAATGCACACATACCTGCTAAGCTGATGGACAATTTCCACCCTTCCTGGGCTCACCCTTTTCCTCTTCCTTTTGATAGCAATAGCTTCTGCCAAACTGGAAAGAAGAGTAGCAGACGATGATACAAAGAACAGCCAGGAGCACCACCTTGACTATGCCTCTCAAAAGCAGAGTGGTGACCAGCTAGTGACTAGTCTCCTCTGAGTATTCTACAATAGTATGTGTAAGAAACACTGAAATTAAACCTAGCCCATTTTACCCTCAGTCAATGCCTGTGGGAGCATTGCTCTACAAATCTAAGCTCTGTGAATTTGAAATGCATAGTCGACCTTCAATAACGTAAAGGTTCTTTATGTTCTTCCCAGCACAGAGAATGCTTCATGAAGTAGGAGCTGCACTTTGATAGAGGGCTGTTTTGTGCAATGGCATGTTCTCCTGAGATGGTAAGGAATTTCTCTGCACAACAGCAACTGCATCTCTGACATGTCAGAGGTGGATCCAGTAGAAAAAGAAAGCTATAAAGGGTCTTGAGACTAAAGATACAGTAAAAAAAAATTGTGTTGGCTACAAGCAGGTGTTATAGTGCTATGGGAGTTTCACTGTGGATCTCAGGACAAGGAGGTTTGCCGATTTCTCTCTTCTAACCAAATCACAAAAGAATGGGAGGTCAAATGGACCTCAAAGCCCTTCTTCACTGATAAAACGTGGCACTATTTCACAGCCTGAGGCATGTAATACAGCCATTGTTTTGTTACTCACTGTTGCTCTTTCACGGACACCCCCTTGTCGTGGGGAAAGAGCCTGCATGCGCTTGTGATGTTGGGAGCTATGCTGGTGGTGGCATATGCCTCCGGTAGGGTCTCCCATACCAGACAGGTCTCAACTGAAGGGTCAGACAAAGTGCATCCATGGGCAGGATGGGCTCACTAGCCTTCGGGCAACCATCCTAGGAGAAGGACAACTCTTAACTTCAAACCCAGGCAGATGGATCTCATTTAGCTCTGTAAGGCCATTCATCTCAGAGAAGGACACTGTAACCAAGCCTACAGGTGAGGACTTTGCTGTCACTGTCCAAGCTCGCTAGGCCCTGGCAGATAAGCTTCAGGTGTAAAGGGTGGGGCCAGTTCTGCACATGCTGTGCCTCACCTAGAAAATCCACTGCGCAGGCCCGAAGGGTTTACCCACACTTGCAAAGCCCTGTAGCGACAGGTGAGGGATGAAACAGCAGGTGATAAGGTGCACTGGAAGCTGCAGACCCAACCCTGCATGCAGGTGGTTCAAGACATTGGTCGCTCTGTAACGCCAATGTCTCCTTTGAGAACTCACGCAGAATTGGTCTCGAGGAGAAAAGACAAAGTAGAAAGAATCGCGCCCCGCCTATACCACCCAAGGAGACCTTTCACTGTGCTTTTTTGCAACCAGATTTGCCTGTCCCACATTGGCCTTTTTAGTCATCAGCACACTTGTAGTAAGCGTGGGTAAAGCCCTTCCCAAATCTTCGTTCATGAAGTCAAGCCATCATGATGATGACGATGATGATGATGATGACGATGATGACGATGATGATGATGATGATGATGATGACGACTCACTGTTGACATGTATGACAGCATGAACTTAAGATCTTTTCTTGCATATTATTTGGTAGATAATTTTATTTTATTTTTTTCTTAGAGTGAATGGTCATCCTTTCTCAAAAATTAATAGAAAGTATTATTTATTACAAAGGACCAAGATACTGTGCCTTGCCAGATGTCATTTATTGTGTAAACACTGAGGCTATATAATGCTTTCAGCATAAAGGGACCCACCCTCACCCACCAATACTGAATTTTGAAATATAATAATTCTTACAGGCCATAGTGACAGCTTTTAACAAAGGAACAGCTGATCTCCTGTAGATGCATCAGTTGCTAGACTAAGTCATCTTTTAAGCCACGATGAGCTGATGAGTCCTGTTTATCAGCATGCGTGTGTAAGTAATCAAACCAAAACCAGTCAGAAACACTTAGAAATTATAATACTGGCATTGTTCATACCGATAAATTCCTGTTCAGTGACTCAGTTGGTAATCTGCTAGGTGTTTCCAGGTTTTGTCAAGTATTAGCTAGTATAATCGACTGGTATTAGCACTGTTTGCAAAACAGAGTTAATGAACTAGTTGTAGGATTATAGAACAGACTTTATAAAACAGGTAAGAGACAAACAAGGCATTAACACTCTCCTAAACAAGGTTATTGTATTAATCTTAAAATCTTTAATTGATAAACTCCAACAATTCCAATGACTCTGCATATCATGTACAGCTGATTTAGAAAAAGCCAACTAACTTTGCATTTTACTAGTTATAGATGTCCCTCTGTTAAATTTGTATCCATCTTATCTACTTCTGAGTAGGTATCACCTATTTCAAATGAATGTCATTTTACACATGACTTTTAAGCCAGAGTCATATTTTCACACAGTCTTACAGTGCAGTGAAGAGGAAGGATAAGAAGCAGCAATCAACTTAACTAATGAATTGTTCAGTTACTTCAGCCAAAAAAAAGAATTTAGGAAGTGGAGACTAAATCAGATTGCTAAAGATAAATACAAAATAACATAGGCAAGCATGTGGAAACAAAAGACCAAAGCATAAACCATATGAAGCCAACAACACATATCACAGTAACAAATGCATGCTAGCAGAACAGTAGAAAGAAATCCTGGCTCATTACCCAACAGAGAAAGAAACTACTAACAGCTAAGAAAAACCGTGTATTTCGTGCCCTTTTTGAATCTTGCCTTCCTAAAATCACCCACCTGTCAGTACTGGCTTCCACAAGTGATTACTTCACATCAGTGGGATAAGATCTCAGCCTAGAGCAAGGCGAAAACAGGTATGAACACATTTAGGTATGATATCTGTTTGGAATGAATATATTTAGGTAAGAAAGATAACTATTCAGAGATCAGCTGGCCCTAACAGATTTCATTCTAAAATATTTATGCAACTGGCTGAAATAAAGCCGTTCACTAGCAGTTATTTTGTAAGTTATTCCTAGGTACAAGAGACAGCCTAATGCAGGGTAACCTAAGAATGGTAAAAGGAAGCAAGCTGGAGGATTTAATTGGGATTTTACAGTTTTCCAGCTTCATTGTAGACCCTGAGTAACCTTGACACAAGAAACTAAACCATTTGCAAGTAGAAAAGAGACTGAAAGATTAATAGCAGCTAATGTGGTTTTGTAAAATATTAAATGTGTCAAATCAATATAATTTTATTCTGCAATGGGAAAATGAGACATGAATAGAATAAAAACACAGAAACATAGAAATATATTTTCACATAATGACAATAATAGAACTTCCAACTATGTCCTGCATGATATTCTGATAAACAGGTTAGGAAGACATGATTTTGACAAAATTTATTACAGGACTATCTGGATAAAATCCTGTACACGTGGGTGTTGATCTTGTTGGGAAACTGTAATTAGAAGGGTAGCTACCAGTGAATTACCATCCACAGTAGAAGAGGTCTGCTCAGAATATGTTTTTTTTTTAAATCTTGTAATTAATATATTTGTTACTGAAGTAAAATCAAGATTATTAAATGTGCGGATGATGGAAAATGAGGTGAGGCTGCAAGTTGAAACATAACACTGGAATTCAAAATTACTTTGACAAATTGCAGAAATGATCCAACAGAACACGAAATTCAGTGGTGAGAAATGCAGTGTGCAGTTCTGCAAGTAAAAGCTGAAAAACAACCTGTTAGAAATCAATCCTATGGGAAGAGATAAACAATGTAAGCATAAGAAGGTCACTCTTACAGGATCGTTTTTGAGACAACACACTTCCGAACCGTCCATGTGTTCAGATTGTGCACCTGTTATCTAGTCCTGTTATCCATATACCAGGAAAAGAGAAGAAAATTAGGTATCAGCTACGTACACTGAATATTTTAGGCAAGATTTAATTTGGGGTATTTAGTGGGTTTAGATACAATTGGAAAAAGGATGAGATCTATTGTATTGAAAAACAATGCCAGAAAACATTAGTTATCTGGACTATAAGGCTTCTTTACTAGGATCTTGAACTGTAGCAAGAGGTACATACCCTTTAAAATATTGCCTCCAGAAGTAACTTCCATTAAGTATGCAGGTGCAGTAGACCTGGTAGATATTTTGACCTCTACATTGGCTGGCTGGCTCAGCGCATGGGAATGGACTTTAGAGGGAAGTTACCTTAATCTATGGACTCTTAGAATCTGAGATGAACAAAATTGCCACCAGTTTCTAGGAATGTATGTTCTTTTTTTTTTTTTTTTTTGTGTTGCGCTATGTAAGATGCAATACTGGTCCTTTCCAAAGGAGTTTTTAAGGTTGAAGGCTGAAAAAGTCCATGCTATTGCATTCAGCAACCATTATTGTTAATCCCTGTATTTTCCTATATCTGGGAAAGTTCCTGCTTTTTCTGATGTAATTCTTGGAAAGGACAAAATGGCTTTAAATCCTACCTCCCCACTCTTTCACTGTTTTGAGCTCTAGGTCAAAGAAGTCTCCCAAATTCATAATTCATTTAAAATTCTGATTGTCTCACAGTGAGGGAACAGGTCTGGCTTTTATCAGACAGAAACACAACAGAGAAGGGTAAGCTGCCTCTGGGAACAGGTTGGGGTCTAGCCAATCAAAATTGAGACAAAATTGTTTGGTTATTTTGGCTTTTTTTTCCTTCACATAACAGTTTGTTCATCAAGTATTCTCTTTCTGTAGGAGAAGATAATTATTGAAAACTGAGCTTTTTAATAATTTCAGATCCGCAGCTGAAGAACATCATGTTAAATGAAGTCTCATGTGCAGCTTCTCACATAAGGCACTGCTGCAGTGAAATTGCCAAGAAACAGCTCAAGGAGATACTCTGGGGTATGTAGAGTGTTGCAGCTAAAATATCCTGGCTTTCTTTTTTTTTGCCAAATACTAGGAGTTCTATGCAGAATACACAGACTCTCACAGTTGCTCCTGTAGAAAAGCTGCCAAAGCAGCATTTAAATATCTGACACAGGACACTCCACAGGACTGGACTGGTTCTTGAGTCTTCATTTTAGTTATGGTACAATCCAAGTGGCTAGTTATTCATTGTTACCATAGGTGTTTTAATGTCTGCGTATTTCTTCTACAAGTAAAATACTGTGGAAAAATCAAAGTAATTTTCTGTAGCTGTTGCTCTCTTCAGGGCCTGCAAAAAGCACATTGTATTGCTTGGAGAGCACTGGGTGATATTATTATCAGAATCTTGCTCATAAATTATTCTAACAAAGAAGATTTGCACTTCTTGGGGGGGGGGTTGATTGGTCTTTCTTTGATTGGTTTTCTTATGCAGATGAGCTCTAGTTGCTCAAACATGATGGAAAATTAATTAGGGTATGTAGAAGGTAAAAGCTAAGTGAAATGTAAAGGATATATAGATATCTGTAATTTAAGAACATTTCTTGAGTATATTGTTGAAAAATAAAAAGAAGAAAAAAAGTAATAAACCCAACCTATATATGCAGACCCTAAGAAACAAGATAACAATGACAATATCAAAGGCCAGATCTCTCTGGTCACAGATTGAGGGACCACAACTGTATGAATCACTCAAGGCCTTAGAGAGGCCTCACCAGCTTTTTTAACTGATAAGAAGGGGTGCAGAGGGGCAACGAGAGTATCAGGGGTCTCACGGGAAAAAGGAAACTTACTCTCAGAGTCTCGAAGGGGTTCTTGGGAATGGGTGAAATTTATTACAGGATGTTTAAGGGAAAGAACTGAAGGCAGGGAAAGGGTCAATGCCTTTGTCCAGCTGAGCTCCACATCTGATCACTGCTGGCTGTCCTGTATTCCTGAGCCCTGTTCCTCACTCTTTTCTGTGTGACCCTGCTCTCTGTGTGAAGGTGTGTGGAGATGACCCACTAATACACTTCAAGTTGGACTAGCTGAGAAGTTGGAAGAGACCAGAATGCAGACAGACAAAAGGTCAGACCTGGAGATGGGTTAAATGGGGCCATGGATCCTGGGTGAACAAAGAGTGAAGGTGCATGAATGTACACTAGTAAAGTGATCATCTGGAGAGGGGGCACGGGACTTCACTGTGTCGTTCATTCCTGTGTTGTGTTTAGGTGGGTGCACACTCTGTCCATCTGTGTGGCCCACTGTGTGTGTACTGTGCTTATGCATCTACTTGGAACACATGCTAAGCCTTACTAACAGATCCTAATAACAGGAATATCAGAAAACAGACTGTGTAGGAGAAATCTCTTGGGCTTTAAACTCCTCTGGATTTGGCAAACCTTCATACATACCCCAAAAATTCTTCACATAATAGCTATATTATAATTTCTATTCAAAAATGATGGGGAGGAGGAGGAAGAGGCAGCAGTGCTGAATTGCCAGATATATAATCTTGTATTGTCACCTTTTAATTATATACCATCTCTCCATTAAGCCACTGAAGATTAGGTACAGACAATTGACTAAACACTTCAGGGGAAGCAGAGAGCTAAGTCTAAAGGTACTGCTAACTAAATAGTCATAGTTTCCTACATCTGCTTAAGAAAAGTGGGAATATGATGATGTACAGAGAAGGAAAACAGGGTCCCTAAGAATAAGCATGGAAGTCCATATAGTCTCTTAGCATAAAAGGGTATGGCATAGAGTCAATATGGTACTTGACCTGAAAGTAGCAACAGGTCTGCACAGAGCTTAGCAGCACAAAGGAAAAAACCTGAAGTATAACAGAGCTGGCTGTAGTAGACAATAACACTGAAAAGAAATCAGGTGATGACAGATATACAGAGACAGGACATCAAGAGCAAAGGAGACACCTGTGATACAGTAAGTGAAACAGCCTTCTCCATTGCTCTGGAAGGCTAATAAAGCGCCACTGCCTGTGCTGGTCTGCAAGGTTAGTCAGGACTGTTACTGTAATAGTCAGAAGTACATCATTTTGGCCATTCTCCACAACAAAATACAGCAATTTGCAGTATATGGTTGGCAACCTCACCTCTTCCAGTAACATCATGTTTCTTTGCCAACTACTTGTAAGATGGAAAGCTGAGACCACCTGGCAAAACAGTGGAAGAAAAGAAGCCCACCAGCATAACAGCCACATTCTATGCAATCTCTGCCTTTCACTGCAGTTTGCGTTTTGGTGGCTTTTTATACTTGCCCACTCTGAAGTATATTGGCTATATTCAGGGATTTTTTTGTACCCTGCCTGTATGCTATCCCTCAACCAAAGACCTTTCTAGTCCATCAGTGTGTGTGATATCCCCATTTTATAAGTGAAAAAGTAGAAACCGGTTAGCTGGAAGTCACAGACACATCCTGACTCAGTGAAGACCCAGAACAGAGCATCCTGACCCTCAAGCATCTGCTCTAATGCCAGCCTCATATACATGCTAAACAGAACACACTGAAGTCTCTTATCTTTATCACTGTAACAATCTTGAGATTGTTACTGGATATTAAAGTTCCAGATCACATTTCTTATAACGGACTAATGCAATATCATACCCGAAGAACAAGTCACTAAAACACTGCTGATGAAATATCCTTCACATACCAAAGTATTTTCCTTTACCATAAAACACTGAGCATTACTTCTATACATGAAACCTAACTGAAAGATAAAATTTACATATTCTTCAAATTAATGTTTGTCATTTTAATACTTTTAAACACATGCTGTATTCCAGAAAGAGGCATGCTTCTCTCTTTTGAGCTCCGTATATGAAAACAAACACTGTAGCTTTCAAGAAGGCTGTATTTTTTTCACCACTAGGGACTACTAAAATGACATGGCAGCAAGATTAAATGCCTCATATTTTGGTATTGTGGCTTACGAGTGCTTTTTTACAAGAAACAGAGAGGCAGGTCTACAAAGTGAAAGGCCATTCTAAACTTAAATTTCATATTAATGGTATGAAGATCAGAGTCTACACTATGTCACATGATTGCCTGATGCAGTATTAGGTTAAACTGCAAACCACTTTGCAAGCTACATATTGGAATAAATAAAAGGAAAAAAAAATCCAAAGATGGATAGTTGCTCACCAGTATTTTTCTGTGGAATATGTTCAAACTTCCAAAAGCACGGTATTATTCTCTGTTGTTTTGTAACAGCTGAAAATCTCCCAGGCATCACAAAATAACATAAACATAACCAAAGGTCACTGAATCTAACGATTCTCTTAAATTAATATCCCAGAGTAAAAAAGGATAAGATTTGCCATCTGAACTTTGTATGTGACAATAGTAACTTATTTTAGGGACACAGTTGACATGCGAAATGTCAAAGATCTTTTGTAAGTCAGTTAAAAGGTTTTACCACTTTTAAAGTATTCTTGTTGTTGAGTTTGTCCGATCTGTCCCAGCACACTTTAACATCTTTCCAAAAGGACTGACGCTGGGACTAAATATGCTATTTTTGAACACCAGTTGTTCTCATAGAGTATGGCCACAGTAGAAGTCATGGGAATTTCAAAATCCAGCCAAAATCACTGGCTAAATAAATCTAATATAAATACATTTTTAATAAGTCCTTGATAAAAAAAGGGAAATCTTTACAGTAATATTTATAAACATTTTATTTCCCTCTCTGGACTTTGTGCTACTTTACAGCTTACTGCTGCTTTTTTTTTTTTCTTTTTAATCTTCTTGCCTGAAAGGTATGAGAATACTAAACTTGGTTATCTTTTCTTTTTTAATTTAAGCCGGTGGTGCTGATAAAACATATCTTTCTGTTTCCCATTAAGTTAAAAATAACACAAGGGAGGTCAGATGTGCTGTAACACAGAGATTTAAGTAACAGGATTAGATGAAAATAGCAGGTACATTTTCTGCTGAAAAAGCATAGGGTAAGAAACTCAAGTTTTCCTTCAACAGCTGTTACCCTGAAACTGAAAGAGCAGAAGCAGAACAGGAAGTGAGGCAAAACACATCCTGCCCCTTGTGCTCCACCTGTTTTCTTGACGCATTTAAATGTCATGCTAAAGACTATCAAAAAGAACACAGTAGAATAGTGTCAGCCTTCAACAGAGGTATCAAGCTGAAGAACTTCTAATTGTTTAAAGGTTGTTTCACTATTTTTTCATTATTTCCATTTTTATAACATCATTGTGAAAATCTGATCTCCCAGTTAGAAAAGCGTGATGTTGAAAACTTTTGTAAGAAAAATCATTGTACCTATCCACTGCACGCTCATCCATTCTACTCTTAGGTTGAATAGCCATTTTCCATTGGCAGCAACTGATGCTCCTGCATTGCTGAAAATTATTATTTCTAAAGTTAGCTCATAGAAGTACGATTATTACTGAAACTATGGGATGAAGACAGGCACATCTCTCTCTAGTACAAATCACTTATGAGACTAGAGATACCCAGTTATGCAGGATAGCATGTAGGAAAAAGCTGTAAGACTGGTTAACATGCAAGAACCAGATGATATCACAGAGTCCAAGATTTTCTGAGACAAATTAATTTTGGGCATGACAGAGAGAATTATCAGGCAAAGCATGAGACAATCAGACATCTGCTTCACAAATATAAAGTACAGAAGACTTCAGCTGAGAAAAAGAAAAGAGGAAATGAAGTAGTTTTGTTTCTTGGTCTGCTTGGCTTAAATGCCCTTTTTCCAACAGGTAATATCAACATTACTTACCGGTACAGCGCAAAGAAGGGAAAACTGGGGTTTAGTTTGTTGAGATCTATTAAGGTTACAGGACTCTGTCCACATTACATCTATATCAGCACTAAAGTTCACAGTAGTTGCTGGGCCTCAGTATGTACAGGGCACGCTGGAGGACCTTGGGCCTATGTTGCTAACTGCTCTTTTGACATCACCTATCTATCTGTGACTTCATCCTTGGTGACACTGGTGGGGGAACCACTTTGCATGCACCAGAAACATACTTCAGAAATTCCAGGTATGGATGCAAAGAATATTACAAAGTATCCTCTAGTACACTAAAACACCAGTGTATATGCCACATAAGAAGACTAAGGGTAGGAAAATTCTTGCAAGGAATCTTTGCTGACTTGTACACCCATGCAGCTTCAGTGGTTTGGGCTTTCACAGCAGCAGGTAAACGTGTTACCAGCACATTTGATAGCTGGTAGCTATCAAATGAAACTGAGAAAAAGGATCTGAATAGGTGTCAGGTAAAACATTAGTTTCATTAACACTGGTAAAACAGATCAACAGTCTTTGTAACTTGAAGGTATGCTGACTGATTGAAAAAAGTGTGTGATTGTCAGAACATGATGTTCATGGAGTATAACAGCCAAGTAAATTTAGCTTCATCTTTCCTCATACTGACTAAATGTATTAGAGAATAGGCTAGAAAAAGAGCCAGCACTCCATAACTGCAAGATATGCCAATTCATACATTTCACTTTCAAGGTAGGTTGATATCTCAGTCCTACGCAATATGAGGTCTAACTGGATGCTCAACTTACTGGTTCCTTGAACTCCGACAATCCTTTACACTATAGAAAAATATGAAGTAAAACTCACACATAACTGGATTAAATAAAAGGATAATCAGTATAACAAGGTTTCACAAACTTCAAACAATGTAATTTTCTGAATCTGTGGCAAGATTTCTGCTGCCTTTTGCAGGGTGGTCATTATTGTTGAGATGGATTTTTGCAATACACAAGTACTATTGAAAGGAGTTAGAATCCTAAAGGTACAACATGGTTTTGTAAGTGTTATACCTTAACCTTAAATGCTTTTGCAGCTCTAAATGTGTTAAGGGATATATTCTAAGAATGGCTTGGCATTTCAGTTGATACTAATAGGAATAAAAGTGTTTTGAAATATTAAAACTAGACAGTAATTTGCAGCAGACTTTACATCGTACTGCTCATAAAACTGGGTCACATGAAGATAGAGTGAGATTACTTTCTTTCATGGGATTAGTGTTTAGAAATAATTTCAGAACATTCAGTTCTTTGTATAGCCTGTGCATGTACAGGATATGAATCTATAATACCAAACTTTCTCTTACTGGATGCTGAAAAGAACAATTTTTACATTACATTAAATTTTGTTTCAACTTCTGGCCATTTGTCTTCCAAATAATAATATACCAAAAAGTTAAAAAAAAAACCAAACCCCCCAAAACCCCACATAAAAACCCCAGACCCTCTTTAATTCAGATTTAATTGATAGGAATAATCAGTACTAACCTCTTAGTATTTTCATTATGTTTTTCATTTGAGTTGAGTAAAACTTCAACAGGCTTATAAATCAGGAACACTTTAAAAAAGTTTTATTATTAAATAATGCAGTCCCCTTACTATAGCTTGAATAAGAGTGTTGACCACTTGTGACTGACACAGACAACTGAATTCAACTGAAATTTTACCTTTTTATATAATTTTATAGGAAAAACTGACATATCAAAAATGCCAAATTACTTAGGAAATTAATGGTACCTATTAATTAAATAATAATTCTTAAAATGATTATTTTAAAGTCAAGCAGGTGCAAAAGAGGTTTTAACCCAGCAGTTTCAGAGTGATTTTGTTCATAACTGTCTGTCTGATCATCTGTGGATGAAGCTGAGAATAAGAAAATCCCAGTCAGGTCCTAGGGAGTTGAGAGTTGTATTCAGTACATACAATCCTACTTCCCCAATGCAAACATGCATTCATTTACAAAAGCTGTATGTACTACAAATTCTATTGTATCTTCCTATTGCCAGTCGAGCTTAGCACTTCAACAGTAATTTACTCATAACCAGATGGAGTCAAAACCAGCTGTGTCTCAGAACACGAAACACCTTATATTTCTTTAAGAGACTGCTGCTAAAAAACATTACCATGAGATTAGGGCACGAGTTTATGCAAATATATTTGTGCAAACCTTCTCTTGGACTTTATTTTTGTTGCATAGAAAGCCATCTCCATCCTGGGATTTACAGGTACTTTGCTGTTGGGTACAAAATGTTGTATATAATATTGTGTAACAATTTAGGAAAAGTGGAAAATACAAATAATACTACTATAATTCAGTGGTGACTTGACTTATTAAAGATGACATCATAGTCAAATAAGAGAGAAGAAATTTTAGTTATTTAAAGCCATTTCCACTTTGATTTCATTATGACACACTAAGATACTGTGTCTCAAGAAACATGCTGTTTCTTATCTAAAATATACTTCGATGGATGTTGTCAACTTCTTTTAATAATTCCACCTTTAAATAATTCTTGGAAAATGACAAGACAGTGTTTGCAGTAACTTCCTTTAAGCATTGATCTAGACTTGAAAAACTAATTATGCTCAGCTGATTATTCAGTTTATTCTTAATAAATAAAAAGGGCAAAAAACATGCTTTCCTGATTATATTCCAAACTGGCTAAAGATTTCCTGAAACATGAATGTGCTTCATAGAGCTAATTTTACTTCAGTTAGTTATGTTCTCAGAATTGAAAGCTCCCACTGACTTCAGTGTGACAAAGGGGGATGTTTGACCCTGACCATGATGGAGGCTCTCAGCAATCTTCCTATGAAGCACACGCTTAGTTTTATACATAATCTAAAAGTAAAAAAGTCAAACCACTCAGGAAATGCTTCCCATTCTGTTCAAAACTTCAGAAAACAAGTTCCCCAATTCTGTTCCAAAAACAATTAAACCAGGATTAAATATGGTTTATGTCAACACAGAACAACTAATGCTTGTGTCTAGGTATCCTACATATTAGAGGCTTTGTCTAACTGCTGACCAGTGTTCCTCCCCTGCCAGCTTCATCCTTTACCTGAAGATGAAATGTCCAAAAGAAAAAAATATATTTCTAGTTAGCAGGGAAAAGAATTACTGGCAACTAGCTATAGCAACATGCAGGCCTTGGGCATAAGCTTAAGCATTTTCTTATTATTATTGATCTTTATAATAGTAATTTAGAAGACAAAATATTTGAAAATTCCATTACTGAATTTAAATCTATCCATGTTACTACATTTTTTTTTTATTTTCTAAAATTTTTACTTGTCATGATTTTGACCAAATAAAAACTTGAGGCCTCAAGAAACTTTGTAAATCTTACAGGCAAATATAAGTGTCAAAGATGCTTTTGCCGCTCCTGTGCTTGAAACTCTTTGCCTTGATATAATAATTTCCTTTTGTTTTTCCATCTTTTTTCAATTAGAAAAACCCCACCCAAACAAACCCTTACAGACGTTAACTAAGAATTAGGCTACCCTAATTCTTACCTAATTAGGCTACCCTAATTAGGTACACCGCTCCCAGGCACAAACCAAGCAAGCCTTAGGTAAGAAACAGACTGCCTGCACCTGAAAAGGCTGGGACTGACCAAAAAAGTGAACAGCCTCCACCTAACTATGCTTTTGGCTTGTCAGAACAAGAGGCTTATTCACTAAGAAAGAAGTAGGCAGATAGTGACTGGTACAAAGAGGGTAATCCTTTCCAGAAGTCAGTTCCACTCCTTTCTACCTTCTTACCCCTCATTGCTCTCCCCTACCCTTTCTCCATGACAGCAGCAAGAGGAGCAACAAGGCACTTTTGAAGCCTGGTTTAGTTCCCTTGTCCCACTTCTTCTCCATATCCATAAGCAGGGCTCAGTCCTGACCCCTTCTCAGACCTCCCCTAGTGTCAGGTGCTGAAAAGGTGATGCAGGGAGAGTCAGGGAAGTTAAGCAGTAGGAGAAGGAGTGGTTCTGTGAATCCTGCGGTGTCTTAAGATGAATACTCTGTTACGCAAGATAGTGATTAGAAAGGAGGAAATTTTGTGAGAGAAAAACAGATGTCTTCAGACTCCTCCCAGATTCCTCCGAAACCTTTCTGCTTCCAGTTCTCCCTTCCCCTACAGAGGGTCTGCATTGGTTAGATACCATATTGCTTATTACTCCTCTATTTAACTTCCAGGCCAATAGCTTCCAGACTTACAGACTAGTACTTATCCATCAGGGAGAGTTGAGTATCTTAGGTGCATCCTTCATCAGCACACTCTGCTCATCCTAGAATTAGGCCAGATATGCATGATTCTCAGGACAATGAAATGCCCCTATTAGGTGGCTATATTTCAGGGGAAAAGAAAGGAGGACAGAGACTGTTTCTAGCCCTCTCTTTACTGACAGAAAAACCTCTCAGCTCTGAAGAAAAGGCTGGCTGCAGAAGATGGATCACAAGATGCTATGGTCGATCTAGGATGCTACGACACCCAGTAATTTTATTATCAAGTACATCTTGATGTTTAACAGTGAGGTAGTGACTCTAGGTATCTACTGGATAATACATTAAGTCCAGAGACAGATGCTGATCTCAGGCTGGGAATCACAAACCCAATGTCTTGCACTTAACAGACATTATGTTCTTCCTCCAGATGCAGATGACAAGCTGCTTTTTTCTTTTCTCTGTCCTTGTGAAATGGCAGCTACTGGTGGGTCTCTCCTTACTTTGCAACACTTCGGAAGTTTGAACATTTGTCAAGAAACAGGACAGCAGAGTTACACGTCTGGGAGTTTCAGAGTGGAAGACCAGTCTGCTTTGCAGTATAGGGCTCTAATCATGAAAGGGTTAAGTTAGCAAGCAGGCAGGTTTTATGCCTCCAGCTGCTGACTTCTCCAGCCTCAGACATCAAGGCCAGGCCTGATAATGCTGTTACAAGTTAGGACAATGGAAGGGGAATCAACTTTCCTAGTTTTTTAAGAGGAAAAAATGGACATAATCACTACAGATTTATTTAACCATTTACTGTTATGGCTTCTTGAATTGCTTAAGTAGGGTTCTCTGAATACTATTTTTCTCTTCTGTCCCTATGGTGCAACTTTGAAAACTGGTGTCCTTATTCATGAGGCTACAAATAGCTGATAAACAAGCTGGCTTCAAGGCAGTGCACGTAACATTCTGCATTTAGTCCTTTCCTGGGTAAATAGTGAAGGTAAAATGAAGACAAGTTATACAGGGAAATAAAACAGAGAGACCACAGGCAGAAAACAAATCTTTCTGGCGCTGGACACAGCACGAGGAATGGGAAGGGACGACACACTCGTGAAAGGAGCTGGCGCAACCACCACCTTAGCACCTTAGCGACGTGCGGCTGGAACTTAGTGGGGTGGGGCTCCTCAGTGGGGAGCGCTTGGGAAGCTGCGAGAAGGCCAAGCGAAAGGTGGCAGCAGCGAGTCGCTCTTCAGCTAGAGCGCGGCGGCGGGTCTCGTCGGGTGCCAGCGGGCAGAGCTCGACGGCGAGCACGTCCTGTTACCCCACGGCCGTTAATAAAGCGCTCCTGTGATGTGCGCGCCGGCCGGGCCCTGACACGGGAGGATGGCCGCTTTGACCCGTCCCGCGGGGGCCGCCGGCCTCCCCTCACACCGAGGGAAAAGCGACATCCCTCCCGTCCCGTGCTGCCGAGCCGCTGCCGGCAATTCACCGGCTGTAGGCGTTGCCCTGACGCCTCAGCCGAGTAAACGGGTTTCCCGACTGGCTGCGAGCGTCAATTAGCGGTAATTACCGCAGGCAGCAACCAAAACCCTGGTGTTTTTCCTTAGTCACCAAAACTCTGCGCGGCGAGTTACGAGGGTCGATGGAATGGCAACTTTCAGGTGAGTGCTGCAACTGCATTCTACGCAAGCTTTTCAGCGAAGGGCTAAGCGTGCACATCTTAAACATGACTGTCCCACGCCCTGCCCTCCCTGCTCTTGCCAAGACTTCTGAAAACATGGCACATTTTCAACCTAGGCTTCCCAAGAATGGGGAGGGAGAACCAGCCGAGCAGTAGGATCGGCTTTCCCTTCCCTGTTGCTTTTGCCGTTTTGCCTGCCAGACCTCAAGTTTCAGTCCCCCAGCCCAAGGCAGTGGGTGCAGCTGTCAGTGCCAAGCGACTGCTCCCCACCGACGCCCGCCAGCCGGCCGGCCTGCTTTCCTCCCCTTCCCCGGCAAACCCCAGTCCCCCGGCCGTGGGGGGAGGCACCCCGCTGCGGTGAGGTGGGGGCACCTGGCCCGGCCCGGCGCTTCCCGACCCCCGCCAGTCGCAGGCAGTGGCGGCGCCTCAGCGAGAGAAGGGCCTCCCGCCCCCTCCCTCTCCTTAGCGCCGGCTGCTCGGTCGCTGGCGGGCGGGCTCCTGCCGGGGAGGGGACAGAGGAGGGAGGAGCGGAGAAGGAGGGAAGGAGGCAGGGCAGGCGGGAGCGCGGCGGCGGCAGATGCTGCGGCGGCGGCTGTGTCTCCTTCGGCCACATCCCGCGGCCGGTGCGCCCGCCTGGCGCGCTGCGCTACGGCGGCGCCGCGCAGCCTGCCCCAGCCGCCGCCGCAGCGGCCCCGCGCCTCGCCCGGGCGGCGGGGCGGTGGGTGCCGAGCCCGCCTCTCCCCGGCAGCCGGCGGGCAGCCGTCCTGCGGCGGAGCCCTTCGGACCCGGATCGGCGCGCTCGCACGGACACGGGGACACAGGGACGCAGACGCACGCCGGGGTTGGGGGGGGGGGGGGGGGGTGGGCAAGCCGAGGATGTTGCAGCTGGGCAAGGTCAGGACCTTGCGGTGAAGCCCGGGGCCGTTGCTCGCCTCCTCCCCCCGCCCTCTTTCATCCTTGCCTAGCGGACTGAGGATTTGCTGTTGGGTTTTGGTGTATGTTTGGGAGACAGCAGGCTGAAGCGGCGCCGATCGGTGAGTACGACAGACACCGTAATGGTGCCAGGTTCTCCCCCCTCCTTCCCGCTTGCGTGATATCTCCTCTTGGTGCGGGCTCCTGTAGTGCTCCCCTCGGCGAGGCAACCGGGATGGGCTGGGCTGCTGGGAGCTGTGCGAGAGCCGTGCTTGTGCCTTCAAGCATTAGGGTAACAAAGTGCGTTTATTTCCCTTGTTTCTTCCTCCCTCGCCTTCCCGCCCCCCTCCCCCCCCCCCCCCCCCATCCTTTCCCTCTCTTTCTATGTTAGTCGTTGCTTATGTAGGGCATCCGCGGCACCGTGTCTCCCGACGCTCTGCACTAGAGTACTCGTTATGGCAGTGAAGTCATGGGCTGAGGAGGAGGAGGAAGGGGCCCGGAGACCCGCGGGCGGGGGCAGCTCCCGGCCCTGCGCGGAGCCGGGCGGGAGGTGCCGGCACGATGGCCCTGGCCCTGGGGCGGCTCTGGGTGGCGGCGGCGGCAGCTCCGTGTGCCTGTCTGTGTGTCCGTGTGTCTGACCGTGTGCTGTGGGGAGGGTGGTGGTGTCTTCCTTTGAAGCCACCGTCTGCGAAATCCTGCGCTCGAGGAGCGGTGGGAGGGGAGCCGAGATGTGCCCGGTGATGTTTCGTTGATCTATATTTAATGGCTGAAAGGAAAGATGCTTTTCTTTCCTTTTACCCCTACCGTACTCTTATTCTGGTGTGTAATGTGCTTGCATCGATCGGTCAAAGCGTAGGTTCAGCTGAATCGAGCCGCCACAGAGGAGGCGCAGCAGCGCAGGCGGTACGTGTAATACACAAATTCATCTGGTCGGGGATCTTGGAGAAAAATAAAAACCCTGAAGAGGAGTCATTTTAGAAACCGTGTTAAATTTCCCCTGGAGGGATTGGAGGCACGAATACGTAGAATACAGCATCTTGTGCAGAGACATTTTCTTTCTGATACTTTAAGTGTTAGGGTGTCGTAATTAACCTAGTGTGTTGTAGAAAAACACCCCAAACATGCAGAAAATATCTAGAAATGAATGTTCCTTTATTAAACACCCAACTGCTAACTTTATCGGCTGTTTTAGCTGATACTTATGCCCCTTAAAACATGTATGCCTTTTTATTGGCTATAACAACATAAAGTAAAAACTTCATGGTGCAGGTTTATTTTCACAGACTGTAGAGCTAGTCTGTATGTAAAGTGAAATCAGTGAATCGGCTTGAGCTGCGGTTTGTAGCAAACCTCTCTGTGGAGTACGTCAAGACTTGCATACCTCAAGATAGCGAGAGAACTGCACAGAATTATATAGAGTTTTATGTAAGTCTGTTGTGAGCTTCTGCAAAATCAAAGGAGGGGAAAATATCTTTTGTTATCCTGTGTTTAAGGATGTATTCATCTTGTCTGAAAAAAATTATCTGATTACCTAACTCATGTAGGCTGGATTGATACGTTTCAACAGCCCTAGTCAGCTGGTCAGTGTATAAATGACGTGGTGCGAGGGAGTTAGGTGCCGGTCTCCAGAGGAAGATGCTGCACATCCTACTTGTGGGCCTCTGGGGCTCAGATGGCTTTAGGGCTTTTGTGAGCCTGTATACCTTTATGTGGTTTATCTGGGGGGAGGCCCCAACCCTAAACCCAAACCATCTGGAAAACTGTGATCTGTAAGCAAAATGTGGAAGTTCTGCGGTGATAGAATACCCTTGTAAGACCTAATTCTGAGCCAAGTTGGTGAAGCTGTCTCTTCAGTCAGTGAATGACTTGACTCTTTGGGAGCCTTGACTTGACTATCAGTCTGCATCCTGCAGAACTGCAGAGAGCTTGCAATAGATCATTGTCATTAATGAGAAGTTGATTAAAGGCTTGGGACTGCGTTGAATCTGATTATGTTGAATGTTGTAGCACTGAAATAGGAGATCACATCTTGATCACGTTGTTCAGAGATGGTTTTTGCAGTCTGTTACATAAGAGAGGCTTGGGGGGAAAAAAAAAAAAAAAGGAGTAGCGGGCTGTGCTGTGTGTATGTACCAAAGGAAATACCCCTCAAAGCTGCTGGTGGAAGCCAGGTGTTTATTTCTGAATGCCAGTTGCATGACTTCTTGTGGATTGCAGGAAAGATCCTTTTGGAAGGGAACTCTAGCTTCCGTGGCCCAGTTCTGTTTATCGGGTACCTTAACAGATGTTAAAAGCAGTAAATAATAGCTCATCAGTGACACAAGCTTGTGACTTCTGCTGTAGTTTAGTTGTTTGTTTTTTTTGACTAACACTACTAAAATAACTTTATCCTCACATAATGAGCTCTGACAGACAGCTGCACAAAATCGAGTAGCAACTGAAAAAAAAATGTGTTTGCATAATTCTGATTTGCATAATTTACCTTTGCTGATGGATGGTATCAGTTTGATGGCTGTGGTTTGGTGTTAGGTGTTTGTTCCTGAAGGCACATGTAAAATCAACATGCTACAATGGAAGTGCTGGAGCAGCTTATTTTAAGGGTTTTAAGAAGTGCATTTTTAAGTAGGGCTGTAGATTGTCATGTAAATGGAGCAGATAACAGAATCAGCCCAACTCATGAGTGGCAAATTTTGCAGTAAATTTCAGATACATTTTCTGTTTCATGGTTCAGTGTGATATGATTTTTAGATCCTGCCACTTGTGGAAATTCCAACACATCTTTGTTAGTATTTCAAATGTGTATTTTGACAATTCCTAAAACCAGCTCTTTTCAGGAGTATCAGCAAGATAAGGAAAATACATCATTACGGTACTCTTTACTTAAATAAGGACTTGTGGCTTTGATGCTTATTGATTGGGCTTGTAAGTCATGAAGAGCTTGATATTTCAAGTTACAGCTGAGGTTTGACAAAAATGAAATTGATTGTTTCTCCCCTTTGAAGTCCTGAATGAGATCTTATTACAAGATGAGTTTTGGATGCTTATTTAACTGCACAATATTAAATGTAGTAGTCTAATTATTAGACTATTATGTTATTAATAATTAGTCTAATTATTATTTAGTCTAATTATTAATAACATAAAAGTAAGCCATCAGCCATAATGGAGACAGCATTTTTAAGTATAGCACATTTGTTTTTTGAATGACAGAATGACTCTCAAATAGGACTAAAATACATCTGCTTTTAAATGAGATTGATTCTCTCCCTCCTCATACCTCTTCCCCTCCGCCCCGAACAAAAGTCACTGCACCTGTAAAACTGTAAATTTTTCTGACCTTTTCTCTAGTTATTTATCCATTCCCCACCCCCCCACCCCCCCGATGGGGGCATTCTGTTACATCAGTAGGAACTCTCCATGCAGGACAGGTATGCTCATGCACTGTAGAACATCAGAACATCACCCTTTGGCTAATGGCTCTTCTCTAGTTAGGCTCACTTGGAAAAGTCTGAATTGCAGCATGACACACTAAAACAGTTTCTTCTATCCCCTTGGGATGTGCTAACTCAGTGTCATGAATGGGTTGTAATGCTGATCGCCTGACTAGATTCTTTGGCAGTATGCTGGACGAAATTTAAATTCAGTAAAATTAAAAGGAAATATGGTGTTGTTTATGTGTAAACTGATAGCCAAGTTAATAGATTTTTGGTTTTTATTATTGTTGTTGTATAGTTGCCAGTTTAGTGTAAAACTAAGAAATGGAGAAACATCTCAGTATCTATGAGAGCAAATATTTAGTATTTGTTTAAGTGGCTCTTGGCATGCTAACTCACAGTGCATTCTGCTAGCTCTTAATCTGCCTGTTCTACTTTACAAAATTCAATTATAGTAATAAGCAATAACTTCAGGAGATACAAAGCATGGAAGAATATGTATTATTTTGTCCTTTTGGCCACTGCCTATTTTATAGAAGTTTCTGAGAAAAAAAACCAGGCTTGTAATGAAGCTTTAAAACTGTACTTCTCAGACCTACCCAAAAGGTGGTAACTTTTTTTGATTTGTATGTAAAATAACCATGTTTTCTGTTATATTTTATTAGAGTTTATTGCATTAGCCATTATAGTTCTACTGTATGACAGACCGTTATTTTCCACTTGTTCTCATTCATTTTAAGAAGCCACAAATAGGCAGAGACCACTTTGAGCTGTAACAACCAAGTCAAGAACATCTTGTGAGTCAAAAGGGTTTGTCAGAAAAGGTTATCTGGGGGATGATTTTGCATTTTCCCCCTTCTACCCTTTCCCTTCTTTATTTTTTCTTGGAAGTTTACGGTTGGTTTCTTCATCTCCCAAAAATCTTCACAGTACAGAAACTTCCTTTTGGCCAAGAAAATGACTTTCAAAAATTGACAGTACAACTTAAATTTGTCTGTTTAGTGTAACATAAGCATATTCTTTCTTTAAGCCATACATACATTCTTCTGCCCTAACACAGTCAATTAAGTGACACCATAATATCCCTTTAAGGCTGAATTTTTGAAGAGAGACAAATGAAAATGCAGGTAGCTTAAATAGAGATTCTAATGATGTTCCTAGTGGTTCTCAATGCACTGGATGAGACTTAACTCTTCCATATTAATTTAGATCAGATTAATTTCTTTTAAATTAGTAAGATATTTGGGGCAATAATGAGGAATAAGTTTCAGAGTGGTCGTAGAAAATTGCTGTACATTTTGGCACTGCTGGGATTACTAAAATTTGTAATCTGCATCCTGTAAAAGGTATGTGCCTTCATTCACAACCAGCAAGCAGTTTGGGAGGGTGACTGGCAAGGGTCTCAAGGGTGTAGTAAAAGGCTCCAGACAATTAATTTCAAGGAATGTACTGTATTTTAATTCCCACTTTCCAGGAGGGTACTTCTGCCATTTTTGAATCTGGGTATCTGAAAAGCAAGAAAATATGCACTGGATGTTGAAAACAGAACACATGAACCTTAAAACTTTTCTTTATAGTATTCCATCAAAATACTGAATCTTGGGAGTGTGTGTATGTCTGGTACAGAAGCTGATGTACAGGCATGTGTGTGTGTTTTGATGTGGGTTTTTTGTGTTTGTTTTTATTTTTACATCATTTTAGATTAATCTGAGTGAAGAATCTAACTTCTGAAGGTGGCGTATCTGATTATCTGAATCAAGTCTTGGTATTCTGATATTTTCTCCTAATGTTGTACTTGGCTGGGTAGTAATTGGGTTTCTCTGAAAGCAGGTAGTTGTTGTCCCAGTCGAATTTGCTTGTTTAAAAATAATTGTTCTTGCTAAGAGGGTGACTCTTATTTTACCTGTTTGGCATATGGGAAGGCAAAAGCCTTTTCATGCTCAGTTTTTGACACGAGAAATGGTATGGCAGTGAATATAGAGGTTCATATTCAGTGAAAAGCAGAGTGAGAAGGCAGAAGAGAAGGCTAGGTCAGAGAATGGTTATCGAAGGAAACAGTAGCTTAAAGGTTTTCAACAATGGAAATTGCTCAAAATTAGACAACGAAAGCCTTTCTGGGCAAACCTTGTTGTTGTCTTGTATGCCAGAATTTTTAGAGAAATCGAATTCTTTAAAAATACCGAGAGGCATTCTTATGCCATCTTTTTTTGCACACATATTTCTTTCAACTGTAATTCAGGGCAGCTTTTGAACGCGCCTAATCATCTCATTTCTGAATGGTGTGATACATCTGAAAATGACATTCTGTGCAATTTAGAAGCTGAAGTCTCATGGAAAGTGAGAGTTGGGCTCCTAAATGGTGTGGATGCTAAATAAAGAGTGGATAATCTAGTGAATTCTTACAGATCAAAATCTAGGTCAGTCTTTAAGCATTTTGACAAATTTTAACAAAATGACTAGTCATATTCAGCACTTTCTGAATATTTCTTATGAAGTACCTCTGTCCTTGATTACCACATGATGGTAACCTGAACCTTGAGTTCAGTGCCTAACCTTGTCTGACCTAGTGTGCTCAGAAGTGAAGTGAATAGAACAAAAGAGACTTTGGGTGTTTTAAAAAGTTTGTGCTTTAATGAAGGAGGTTGACAGTAATTGATGAAGCACATAATTCCTGCTATTCTTACTGCAAATGGTTTTGAAGCTTGAGTTACAAGAATAACGTGACTTTATATGTGGATTTCCACTGTAGTACTGATGTATGTCATCTGGCAGTACAGGGGAGAACCTGAAAGTGTGATAGTACATCTCTTCTTTGTGTCAGTAATGTAGAAAGCTTAATGCATTCTTAAAATTATCATTGTAATTAAAATGACAGAAGACAGTTGGCTTCCGTTTCCTTTGTTTCTGTTGTTGAACCACGTTCATAGCATTAATGACCTGCAGAAGAATTTTGAGTAACAGGGTTGGAAGTTCTGCTTAGGGATCACCAAGTTAATTCCCAAATGCCTCTCAGCTATGTCTGCATGATTTTGAGAAGGTAAAGTTTGCTTAACTGTGAGTGAGAAAACTAGCATTTATATGACACCGTACTCATCAAGTACTAACTACTACAGATGCTTTTATTTTACTAATGACATACAGCATCCTATGGGCGAATGCATATGACAGATGCCACACCATTTCCTCTTCTTCTCCTGTGTAAGTATGGTGGCCCCTTAAAGATTTTATAGGTTCAGAAGTACGTATTTTTTTGGTTGAAAGAGTTTCTGACAAGCTTAGCAGATTATTTTACTTATTTTCTACTTCTGACTTGTGTTGTCTTTACCAAGAACAAGTACATTATTGCACAAAGCCTCAAGGGTCTTGGGGGACTCTGACTTTAATCTCTTCTAAGAAGAATGGACAGGTTGAGCTTAATTAAAAACATGCATGTCTAATCAAAGGGTAAATTTAGAATCGTAAGTTTTAAGAACTGGCATTAGAAACAAAGTAATGATAACCAAGAAATCTTTTTCACATAAATGGGAACATTGAACAGAAGCCATAGTATATGTGAGAAGCCTAATACAATATTCTGTTAAGCAATTATTTAATACTCCTAGGTAAATAGGTTCTTTTAATGTGTCATTACATGTGGGTGTTGTTTTTGATTTTTTTTTTTTTTTTTTTTTTGGTTTGGTTTGGTTTGGGTTTTGGTATTTTTTGGTTGTAGCTCCCTCCCCCAGTAAAAGCGAATTCCAAAGCATATTTTTCTAGTCAAATTAAGGAAGTTGGTTAGCCTCTTTTTTGTGAGTTTGCTTCCACTGGGATCTTGTGCACTTAATTCTCAATGCTAACTGTCATAATGAGCACTCAAAGGATGGATAATGCTCCTCATTTCAGAAAGGAATAAGCATTTCCTTGTATTCTGTGTCAGCTTATGTAGCATAGATCTATGCAGCAATTATTTTAGGTGGATGAAATGCAAAGGTATAGTATAAAACTTAACATTTACATCTCTTCTTTGCCCTTTTGAGGTTGAGCTTTGATCAGTTGTCTTAAATGTTGCCTCTCTGTAAATACCTTTTAATTAAAAGTAGCCAAGATTAATCAGCTTTGTAATTCTTACTTTTCTGTCTGCAGGTCTAGGAGGTACAGTGCATGTGTAGGTCTTGCTGTCTTTTTTTTTTTTTTTCTCCTAGTCTGTTTAAAGAGATGTGAATTTTTGATAGTGAGTAGTAAATATTTCTCCTATTTCATGTCTACTGGCATAAAAAGACTTAAACTAAGCAGAAAAAGACACCTGTTTTTGAGAGGTAAAACCAAGACTTTGATCATGTTTTATGACTTCCATTTATCTTAGAATGGCTGAAACTTTGCACTGCTAGATTAGGAATTTAGTTCGATTTCCAAAGTAAGATTTTATTTTTTCTTTCTTTCTTTAGTAAGTGCAGTGTTAGTATTTGAGGAATATTCTGTACCTGATACTTAATGCCAGTGAAGTGCCACATAAACTTCACCTCCTTTCAGAACTTCGGGACATTTTAATTTTTTTGACATCTGGCATCTTTGTCTGATGACCTGAACATGCTATTGTCATTTTCACTGGAAGGCCTGCTGGGCAGAGTCATTGCAAAGAATGTGATTTTCCTGTTTGTGTGTGAAATCCGTATATGCATTTACTCAAACTAGAACTGGCTGGTGAGGGGGAGTGGGGGTTTCCTCTGCAGCATTGCTCTGTCCACTGGAGTCCTCAGGCTGATGTTGCTGATGGATCGCTCTGTCTGAGACTCTCTCAGCATGGTCTGCCCTCCAAAAATATCCAGTGAGGAGCTACTTGGCTTTTGATTAGTGGTGATGACAATATTTCAGGTTCCCAAATGACACATTGCTGGTGATCTATTGACAGAACAGACTTGGAGCAATGATGTTTGTCAAGGAGCCAAAGACTCTGCAATATAAATTGCTTTTGCCCCCTTGATTTTTTTTTTGTTTTTTTAACTGTGGATCTAGTGTTTAAAACAGGGAAAGAGATCTGAGATACTGTTAATAGCAAACCAAAAAGAAAGGCTGGGGAAGGAAGGTGG
The DNA here is from genome assembly GCF_037157495.1 of Lathamus discolor. Lineage (NCBI taxonomy): Eukaryota > Metazoa > Chordata > Aves > Psittaciformes > Psittacidae > Lathamus > Lathamus discolor. Next base: position 85,189,409 of record NC_088885.1, read on the forward strand.
GGACAGAAACAAGCAGGAAAACACAATTGCTGTATTGTCAATGAATAGGAAAGATGCTGGTTTGTTCTTTTACCACAGGTAGTTGGGACAGTCTTGATTTCCAGAAAATGCGTTTAGAAATCCGTTTTTCAGTAGTGCTTCATTTACAAATGTATCTCAGTTCTTACAGGATGTCTTGCACAGATACATAATCTGAACATGTCTTAAGAAATGTATTCATATATTCTGCTTGTATGCTACTTATGGAATTAGCTGCATCTGTGTTACATGTGTGTTACTTGACTATTAACCTCAAAAGCAATGGAATTTTGTATTTTCCCCCCCATCCCTCACCCCCCCAAAACCCAATTGTATTCTTGTTGGATTTGGTAACAGAAATCCAACCGATTCCATGGGAAGTGTGCTATTTAAGATGTGCCTTGGTAAAAATACTATTTACTCTTTATTCAACCAGCTTTCACTTGACTCTTCAACGATTCTACAATCTAATGTTTGTCATGACACAGTTGTGTGCACGTTTAAGAAAATCACACGTATTAAACAGGCAGGATGAGTACTTTCTAGCAGTTTATGATTTCAGTACTTTAGAACTTGTAAATTTTGCCATACTGGGTTAAATAATTATTTTCCAGATTTGATCAATATGTGAGTTACAGATTTGGGGGGGGAAAGGAGGGGGTAGAGGAGGAGTGGGAAGAGGAGGAGCAAATCAGAATGCTAGTTTGTTTAGCTAACTTACCTTACAGATACATCCTTTCTGACCTAGAGGACAATATAGTTCTGGAAGTATGAGGTTTGTTTACCTGATACTGTAGTATGCTTGCAATAAATGGAATTGCTCTCTAGGAAGCTGTATAGACCTCTAAAACAACTAAGTTTATGGAAATATATATTCTTAAGAATGAAGCAATTATTTCTCACCCTTCCACTGGTTTAAAATTTACTTACTCATAACATGTTTAGCACGCCTCTGGCAAAATACCAGGACTCCTAATATTTGAAGGGCTTAATATTCTCATTATAAAGTTTAAGTTTCCATGTTTTTCTAAATACTTTTCTCGTAAATCTTTATTTAAATATGGTCTTTCAGTTCCACTTTGGATTTAATAACTACGTAATACTGGCAGGTGGCCAAAATTTAAGGTTTGGTTTTTTTTTTTTTTGTCCCATGGTTTTATTTATGAGTGTATAATTTGTATTGCTATGCAATATAGTCATATTTTTGCTTAACAAAAGAGAATGAGTGGTTGGTATGAAAAAGCTGAGTTGACTAGAAGGAATGGGACGAGTGGAAAATGAAGCAGTCCTGAAATGCAGATGTATAGCTGTGCTTCAGAAATACACTTTGAATCTAAAATTTGATACTGTGAAATAAATCACAAGTCTCTTTCATATAAACTGCTGTAAGTTGCACACTGAAGGAAATGGAATACAAACCTAAAATAATTTTAGCTATCCTCAAACTCCATTGAAGTTACAGAGGACTTACTGCAGTGATGTTGCCTCCTTTAGGTGATCCAGAACATAACATCTCTACTTGTACCATTCCAACAGGCAAGGCTCTTGATGAATTACACAGGCCATCCAAGGTGCTATGCTTGCACTACTTACTGCTGAGGTTGGTTTCCCTTCCATGTGGGAGCAGCCACTGAAAACCCATACCACGCTTCTACGTAGACATTTGTACTTTCACATGTTGCCTCACCTTCATACACATCCTGAAGTATGTCTGTCTCTCTTACACCATATTAATTTAGTAGTACTGTAGTCTTGCTTGTTTCACTGTAATAAAACATATATTTTTGATTAAAAAAAAAAACCAAAACAAAAAAACCTTCACCTAACCTGAAGGTGGCTACTCTGTTTCCTATCAGTAAAAAGAGACATTTACAGAGTTTAAATTCTCTCTTATTCTTCTTTCATGGAATCATAGAATGATCTGGGTTGAAGGGACCTTAAAGGTCATATAGTTCCAAACCCCTGTCATGGGCAAGGACACCTTCCACTAAACCAGGTTTTTCAAAGCCCCATCATTCAAAAATATACAGAAAAATGGGTATTTCTAAATGTGTTCTCGGTATCCAAAGCTTGCACTTCTATCCTCATTCTGTGAAAGGGTTAGAGACTTGTGATTTATTTCATAATACCAGGTTTTTGATACAAAGTGTATTTCTGAAGCACAGCTATACATCTGCATTTCACAGGAACAGTTGGGGAAAGGAAGGGCAGCACAAAGCTTTTTCTTCTTTGCACATGAATCATTTTGGAGCTTCTTCTAAAAGGTGACTTACCCAGCTGAATGAATTTATAGGACATTGTGCAATGTTTCTGATGTTTTAATCTTCACCTTTTTCATGTATGTATAGAAGAGAAGAATAAAAAGGGACTTGCAATTTTAAGTTCTGAGCATTTATATTCCAAAACTTTTGAAGTTTGAAGGTAGATGCAGAGTTTCTAATAATACCTTAATATGACATTCAGATATTAACCCAAAACATCTATAGCAGTATTGTCTCTCTTTTAATTTTTTCTTCCTGTCAGGCAGGCTTCCTCTTTTGTAAAGACTTTTGTTGATTTGTCTTGAAACAGTCATCAATGGCTTCAATAGAAAATTTTAAAATCTGTGATCTTTCCTGCTCTCTGACAGGATGTAGGTACTATCACTTGTTAATAAGTGTGCATGGGTTATGTATTGCTTCCCTCTACAGTTTAGGATACTTCTTCATAGCTTAAATAATTTTATGGTGCAAGAAAGGTGGTGTTGGGGTCTGAAGCTGATACCTCTAGGTGCAGGCTAGCAGGTAGAAGTATCAGGTAAATCTGTCAGTTGTCCTGTTTACAGCTCTCATTTCAAATTTTCTTCTCATTCTACCAATATGAAACTGAACTTCTCAATGTTTGAGTGGAAATGTATTCACTTCTTACTGATACTGAATTTCAGTATGCTGATTTTGTTGTGAAACTGGGCCTTAGACCTAAGTTACAACAGGACCTTGAAGCTAGTTAGGAATATCCCAGGGTTTTCCACCTTGAAATTCAGAGTGAGCTCTGGCCTTTTACAATCAGTAACAAACAGAAGAACCACAGTCAGGACTATGATTCAGCACTCTCTCCCCATGCAAAGTGGTACATAACCAGCTCCCTGCCAGGGTCTGTTTAGAAAATAGTGTCATGTGGATTCATTAACTGTACCATATATGAAAGGCCGTATGCAAGAATGCAGATGGAGTAACAGACAGTAATGTTAATTTATCAATCATCTAAGTAATCATAGTGGTGGCTCTTTATTTTGTATTGCATCAGTGTTTTGATGACTGAACTTAGATCATAACCTTGTTGAACCTGTGCTGTCCAAAACATACTCACAGATGGTCCTGGTGCTGAAAAGTTCACAAACCTAGCCAACACAACTGCTAGCAAGGGAAAACAAGTCTAGAGAGGCTGAAAACAGGTCAGGTACCAGCATGAAAATAGGATCCTGGTTGCTTATGTACTCTGAGTTCCTTAGCACATGTAACCGTTTCCATGTTGCTTAAGCGAATCCTTGTCTCTTGTTGTACTGCTCTTGGTGCACATGTGGCATAAAACTAAATTTTGCTTGTATTCTTATGATATTTTTCCAGGTAATTAACACCATGTTTTATGAGATGCAGGAGGTTTTTTCCCAGACCAGGAAATGTCATTATTGAGCTTTGATCCCTTCTTTAAAAACATGAAAATGAGTTAAAAGGAAGTCATGTGGAGAGTGGAAAAAGGCGGGGGGTGGGGGGTGGGGGTGGGGGGAGAAGTACGGGGAATGAAGTCAAATGTACTAGGTCCATTCTCCTTGAGAAATTTGAAGAACAAACCCAAAACTTACTTTTGCAAGAATAATGAAGCTGTACAAAGTATCAGTGAATACTTTGCTGCTGGTCCTTTACTACAGCATTTGCACTCTTGAGTTAACATAGAGTGTATAAGGAATGATATTAAACAAGAGCCTGGCTATTGCTTGGTCACGTACTAAGAAAACTGGACAGGCAGCTTCTATTCAAGCTTTGTCATTGTACTAGCAATAATTTCTTTCTAATCCTTTCCTTTTTTGTTTCAAGCAGAAAGAAGCATTCTCAGAGCAGGAATATGAGGGAAAAATGTTTGAATTTACTATATCCATAGGTTGTTTTCTTCAAATAGGGGTTAAATTGATGTTGAAGTAATTAAAGATTCTTTCAGGAAAATAATTAGCATAGGTAAGCCCTAGAATATTTGGACAATTTTCTCTCACAAAACATGAAATACTACTCTGATTTTTGTTTGTCTTAAATCTCAGAACTTTTCAGATGCTTTCTCAACACTGGTGTGTTCTGATGTAATTTTTTTTTTTTTGACATTCATTTTGTAAGGATAAACAAATGGAACAGGAAAGAAACAAAAGGAAACAAAATGGGAAGGGGTCAACGTGGCTGAGCACCCTAGGCTTTGATTCAGTGGGTCATAAGGTAACTGTAGACTTTCTTTGCACTTTACTAGATAGAAGTTGCCTTTATCACTTCATGTGTTTGAAATGAAGTAAATCATCTCAACAAGTATGGGTGATGACTTAGGTGGCAAGAATGTATAATGATTTTTTGGGCATATTACAGATTGTGTTTATTGTTCTGGAGTAATTTTCAGGTAGTAATATAATGCACAATCAAAAATACATTTAATGCAATATTATTTTGAAAAATAAAATTTGTTAAACTTAAATTCCATGAAACATTAATTGTAGCTTTTGTACAGCTGCTACTATTTCAGTTAAAATAATAATTAAAAAAAAAAAGGATCGCTGAGCAGAAATTAATTCACTTTATTGGAGGAAACAACTTTGCACAGCTCCATTTATATATGTCTTATCAGCCTTGATAGTATGGTCTATTGAAATGTATAGTGAATTTTAAAACACCTGCCCTCTTAGTTATTCTAAATATCACTGTCCTAAATGCATGTATGTAAGGCGATCAGTCCTTGTGGGTTTTATACATTTACATTTTAGAAGCTTCTCAAATCATGTCTTTATTTTTCTTACCCATTGTTCTCTAGGTTGTCAGATTATAATCAGCAAGACTTGTGGAGTTAGCAAACCACTTGCCTCAGAAGGGTAAATACAATATGAATGACAGTGGTATTTCCTACAGATAAAATCTCAGGAGAAAATTCAGTTTAAAAACCATAGTTTCTAGAAGATAAGTTTGTTTGCTGCTATGTGTGGGTACAGCAGAGTACATGATCTTTACTGATGATAGGTTTTCTTTTTTTGTTTTTCCTCAGAGGATAGCCAGATTTAGACTCTTCTTTTCTTCCCTTTTTTTTTTTTTTTCTTTTTTCCTCCTTTTTCTTCCAATAGACTGTTCCACAGCTGAGCACTCTTCCCTGACATCACTGCCTGCTGCTCTCATGAGCTTTGCTCTAGGCTTCATTACCTGTGTTTTTAGCCAATATCTGTCTTGTTTTGGATACTGTTTTCTCCCAAGTTAGGGCAGAGGCTGTTATTACTGACAGGGAGCCTGAACTCACTCATCATGACTAGTAACATTAAATTCTGTGGCATCTCATTTATCTGTGGCTATCGGGCTGTCTTAGGATGGTTACAGTAGGGCTTTCCCTTTTATCCTTGTGTGCACTCTGGTACAGATGCAAGAATGTCTCTGATCAAATACTAATAAACAGCTGACTTGGGCTTCAGAATTACCCTGTAGGCAACAGTATATTTGCTCATGGAAGTGTGGAGGAGTTAGTACAGATCCACTTTTATCATGGCACCTGCCCATCCCCTACATGAAAAATTCTACTTTTGTACTAGTTGTAGGAGATTTAAAGTATCTAATGATTATCTTTGAAAGGTCATGGCGATCAGGGGAGGTTCCTGAGGACTGGACGAAAGTGGACGTCATTTCTGCTGTCAAGAAGGATAATCTGGGGAGCTACAGGCCAGTCAGTCTCACCTCAGTCCCTGGGAAGGTGATGGAGCAAATCCTCCTGGAAATAATTCCCAAACCTATGAAGGACAGGAAGGTGACTGGGAGTAGTCAGCATCAATTTAAGAAGAATATGTGCTTTACCAGCCTCATAGCCTTCTACAGTGAGTGGAAAGAAGAATGAACTTCTACTATAATGGATGAAGGGAGAGCAGCGAGTGCAACTTACTATGAGTTTATGGGAGACTTTTGACATTCTCCCATAACATACCCGTAGACAAGCTCTTGATGTATGGATTGGATAAATGGACAGTGATGTGGGCTGAAACATGGCTGAACTTCTGGGCTCAAAGGGTTGTGGTCAGCACCATGAAATGCAGCTGGAGGCCAAGCACAAACGGTGTACCCCAGGGCTTGATATTGCATCCTGTATTGTTTAACTTCTTCATTCGTGATCTGAATGATGGGACAGAGTTACACTCAGCAGCTTTGCAGACGATACAAAACTTGGAGTGGCTGATACGCCAGAGGATTGTGCTGCTGTTCAAAGACATATTAACAGGTTGGAGAAAAGAGCTGACAGGCACCTTGTAAAGTCCGTGAAGGAAGAATGCCATGTTCTGCACCTGGTTTGGAATAAATCTCACGCACCAGCACATGTTGGGGCCAGCTGGCCAGAAAGCAGCTTTCCAGAAAAGGATCTGTGGTTCCTGGTGGACAAGATGAACGTGAGCCAGCAGTATGCTCTTACGTCAGAGAAAACCCAACAGCTTTCTGGGCTGTGTTAGGGAAAGCATCTCCCTGAGGTGGGAGAGAAATGACTCTTCCCTTCTACATAGCACTGATGAGGCCACATCCAGACAGCTCTGCACAGTTCTGCTTTTCTAGATAATTCACAACTGCTCTTTGACTTCTGCTTTGGCATCTGCATTGTCTCAAAGAAATCAAGAAATTAGTGGGGTTTTATATCAGTTTAACTGTTACTTCACGTCGAATGAGGAACAAGGCTTTAAACTGGGAATAGAAGCTTTGGGACTGGGGAAGTCTTGAGTATGGGCCCCAGTGTGTTTCCAATACTTGCTTTCTGACACAATAGGCAACTGGTTTCTCTGCAGATAGGACTCTCTGTGTGTGGTCTTCAGATTGAACACTCGATATGCTGATCATTGCAAGGATGTCGGTTGCATTGGTTACTGTGGCTTGTCCAGTGTGTGAGAGAAATTTCTTGGTAGGCAGATGGCAAGTGAATGTTCTGATACTGCCTGAAAACTTAGATATAACGGGATGTAAAGGAGCTCAAAGCTTTGCATGGCTTCTAGTACGGTCCGTATGCCTGCACCAAGGGTGTCTGTGTATCACCATTCAGCCTTGTCTGAGACGCTTCTACATTCAAGAGCTAGTCTCCTGAAATACAAAATTCACAGTAGCTGGATCCCTGAGGAGCCATCATCAGGATATTTCAAGAGTCTCATTATGGTTTTCTCTGAAGCAGATGCTGTACGATTTTGTTAGCAGTTGGTCTTCATTTCATTTCACCATTTGCTGATGCAGCAGTTTACTTGGAATAACATGATGTCTGTGTCTCAAATTACTCTGATACTGGAACTGAAGAAGTATATGTAGCATGCTCGCTTTTTTCTGTTGTTCCTGGGATACCATGGACACCCTGATCTGTATTTTTTTTTTTTTTTTTTAATTTTCTTTCTCAACAAAACAAAGGTGAGATGTGTGCAGCAAAAGACCAGTCTCTGAGTCGGAAGGCTGTGGATTAATGCCTTTACAGTTTCAAACTATCCTAAAAATAAATACTTCACAGTTGGAGTTCACATTTCTGTGATATCATTGATGATGGGAAATGCCTGTTTAATATTCAGATTGTAGCATATTTTTTGATATATTCTTTTTTTCCCTTTCATATTTTTGAAGAAGTTGCATAAATCTACACAACTGCTTGAAGGACCCTCTGCTTTCAGTCTTGGGAGGTGATTATAGCAAAAAAAATAATGCTTAATGTTTGAGAACTAAGATCCATTTGTCTTGGATCTGGAAAACATGGCCTACTAAGATCCGAACAGGTTGCTTCTTTATATAGTATGGGAAGTTGCATCTTAACACCAACTCGATCAAAAAGTCAGAAAGCTTTTTTATCATAAAAAGTCCATTTCCATTTATATTTTGCATGGGCATGGTTTGGTGGGAAGGGAGAAATCGCTGGGCAAATTATGGAGAATTGGATGATTAATACTGCTTTTATTCAGAGAACATGAATGCAATTTTAATTGCATTTTACATAAAAAAAATCCATGTGACACTAACAGTTTGGAATATTGTTTTACTGTGCTGCACAGTTGGGTGATCTGTTATTTTGCTAGCTGTCTTTGGGTTTGGTTTATTTTTCTCAACTAGGTGAAATATTAGATTTTAAAAAGCTCCAGAGTCATGCCCTGGAAACTAGGTTCTGCCTGTCTTTTAACAGGGGAGTATTAATTGTGATGGTTTGTTTGTTTTTTGTTTTTTTTTTTCTAGTATGTGTTCTGAAGTACTCAGAAGTCATGGGGTTAACTGAATGAGATGAGCCATCTGATCACACAGAATGGGACCAGAACTAATCCTCTAATGTGCTGGTTTTGCATTCTCTCATAAACGTTTTTGTCTGTGCAGGTTACAGGCTTGGCTCTGGATCATAAGCTCTCCCCAGTTTTGTAATAATTACAATAATTTATCTTCTGAGTTGTTTCTCTGTGGGAGCAAAACCTCTAGAGGGTGCCAAAAACTGGTTTTGGTTCACAAAGCTGTTAGGTCCTGTACTGGTAATGTCAGAAGTGCAGGTCAGAGTTCAGTTCCTGAAGGATGTTCCTGTTCTCAGTAATACAGGTGCCTTAAAAATGCCTGCTTCTTCAGTTATGGTTCTAAAGTCTTTCTACTCTGTGGTGATGGTATTTTTTTATTTCTATTTATTTAATACTAGACACTAACTGTATGATTGACAGTACCAGTTTTATATATATATGTGTTTTTTAAACATACTTAATATTTAGTCATTATTTGTCCAGACAGGAAGAATACATGATGTTTTTAATGTCACACAGGTCTTACACTAATATAAATACTTTTTCTTTGACCGAGACTTCTTATAAGAGCAGAGTTTAGATGTCTACAAATTACACATTTTCCCATTCCTTTTTAAATCTGAGTCTTGCTCAACATCCTGCCCATCACTATTGCCAGGTTTTGAAAAGCCCTGGCTGCTTTAGGCACACATACATTTGAAATAAAATCCCAAAACTCGGGGGAGGTGAAGAGAGTGGAGGTGTTCAGTAAGGAAGATGAGGGGACAGGTACAGGGTAGAAACTCCAGGAAGAGGTTCTCTGAAAAGTTACTCCTAATTGACTTCTTGACATGTGATCACATTTTTAAGAGAAACTAAACCATATGTTTTTTTAAGCAGCACTGTTTAATGGCAGTTAAACGTGCAACATGACAAAAGCATTGCCAGTTGGACTATATATCAAGCAGTGTCACTGCCAATCAGCTGCAATTCGTGGTGAAGAGGACGCTATCAGAAGAGGCTAGTACTTGTTCCTGCTGCACCTTGTCAAAGACACAAAATTTACTTTTCTTGTGTCCATATAGGTGTGCCAAAAATACCTGGATATATTAATGTATTTTCATTTGAAATATTCCTAGGAATTCCTTGTGAATATATTCAGGTATTTTGAGGAGAAGGTTCTTCAGGGTTTTATAGATATTTGGAAGCTTCTGCTATAAAGTATGATCATTTGGGAGTTCTGTGTATGACCTAGGATTGCTTCTCCCACTCCTCAAGGTATGGGAAATCTTTGTATTCTGGTCAACATAATCAAACCCTGTTCATATTTATTCTAAAAATTCTGTTGATACCGGTGGGACTATTTACGTGAGTGAAAACCGTGGGATTTGTCCTATTGAATTTGGTAGTTTATATGTATTAACAGAGCATTATTTGTAGTGGTTCAAGATCATTATTTATTTACAGAAATTGTACTGAATATAAATTAATTGCATGGCCTGACAAAGGAGCACCTTCAGAACATTGCAAAATTAAGTGCGTGAAAAAATCCCCAAACAAATAACTTCTCTTAAAAAATAGTCAGCATGTATCCTTAATTGGAGATGCTCATTTTAAAGAGTCCTGGGGAAACATGGAGAAAATGGTGAGAGAAGACTAGCTATAAGAGGATGGCTTGTCCCAGTAAAATACAGACTTGTTATAATGGCAGGACTAGTGGGTGCAACTAATGTAATCAATTGGTTTTACCAAAAGTTAAGATACTTGCGTTTATGCAGCTAGTCACAAGAGTGCAGAGAAAATCCCGTGTCACTTCTAGGTAAGAACAAAACTTGAGGATTAAGGAAAAGGAGATGGGGGGAGGGTAAATATGTCCCAAATAAAAGCATATGGTATGCATTAGCTTAAAAATCAGTTGAATGATCTCAAAAAGAAAAAGGCTTAAGGATCCTTACCCTTCTGTGCAATCAGCTGAGATACTGCAGGTGTGTTGAGAAGGGTCTTACTGGAGTGAATCATGATCTAGAAAACACACCTGCAGAAGATGATAAAGAACCTTAAGCTATCTTCTTTTGCCAGCTGAAGGGAGTAAATTGATTGCAGTCTGCTAGTACCTCAAGGAAGTGATTTCCTTTGGAGGGCTTTTTAATTTTGTAGCAAATAAAACAAGGAGAGTTGATGGCTAATATTAAACAAATGGATTGTAGAAATGAGTTTAGACTCTTCATACTGGTTGCAGTTAACCACAGAAATGAAACTACCAAATGACAGTCTTAATACGCTTATTGAATGCATAATATATTTATGACACATAAATAGTAAGGTTGGTAAACAATTCTATTGGCTATCACATCAAATTACAGTATTTTCTGGCCTTACTAATGAATCCGTTACTCAACTAATGCATTTCAAAGGTTATTATTTAAATTGCTCTCAGTCGCTAGCTGGTGTTTAGTATACTGTTGTGTATTCTGCCCTTCCTTTTGAAAAAGAAATCTGAAGCTCATTTATTTATGCTTATGTTATCAATGGTAGTACCACTGGTTACATTACTAATGCTATTACTTACGTACTACCACTGGTTCTGGGATGATTCCAATAAAATCGTATATTTATAGGTACAGTAACCACTGTTTTCATTTTTTTTTCTTTGCATTTCGTGGTACTGGAATGTAAGAATCTTACAAGATTTAAAATCATGAACAGAATCTCATGTGCAGCCCTAGGGAGCTGGTTCTTCCTCCATCTGAAATTCATGAACTATTGGAATTCAATCTTTCTGCCTAAGTATTCCTCAAAACTAGCACGAGAAGGTAAATAATAGTGTTTGCCTTTTCCGGTTGTTTCTAGGATTTTAAGTCTATCCACTTCGTGAAAGTGTAAGGGAGAGTTTTGTTTAAATAGGATCTTTGCTAATAATGTAGTAACAGGTACTGGAAGTATGCTTTAGATGATGCCCTCTTTTGGTCTTTTGTTTGTTTGTCAATTTGGTTTGAAATCTGTCTTAGAATAATTATCATAAATGTCTGTTCCAAATCTTGGCTAATTAACTTATTGCATAATAGTTTTCTTTTTATAAAGAAATCTGAAGAAGTGTAACTGGTAACAAAATTTGCTGAAGCTAGAGTTAGTTTCATCTCTGCTATTGTTCACTAAGCTGCAGGAGTGAATTTTTTCATGGTGTGTGTATGATGTCACCAGATAAGACTGAGGAGCATAGGAAGACAGAGCTTGGTGTCAAATTGTGTGGGTTTTTCTGTAATAAATGTGTTGCTTCTAAAATAGTTCAGCTACTTTGGTGAGGTAGTCTTAAAATGATGCCATTCTCTGCAGATACTGGTGCGGCACCTCTAGCATAAGGCTTACTCTGTATAATGCTTTCCTGTAATGGTAACTTCAAAACTTGTTCCTAAACCTGACTCTACAATCAATACAGGCTTAGTAAGTATTTTGGTACTTCGCAATACCTGAGTATCTGGATACTTTAAATGGTACATGCCACTTAGTTTCTTAATAATACTATAAACAACTAGTGTTATGATGCTTAAGCTCATCCTTGCACTGGTACAATCTAGGCTTGGACAGCTGTCTAGAACACGGGTTTTGAGCAGCCTTGAAGTGTGGCAATATTTGGCTTTGCCATTTAAGAGTAAGTGTGTCTCTGCAATGGCTATGAATACTTACCTGATTGGCACTTCTGAAACTTAATTTAGGCTCTTCAGGTGTGCTAATTAGACATTATTAATTTTAAATGTCGTAATTGTGTTACGAAGAGCAAGAGAGTGTGTGTTTATGTTTTAGAGAAAAAAAAAAAAGAGATTGATGTTTCTGGTTTGCTTTTGTACAAATCCATTACTTAAGAAATAAAGATCACCTCCTCAAATTGGAGTAAAAACTACAGACAACTTTTACAAAATCCAGCTGTTACAGACTGACTGGTCAGTAGTTTTTGGTTTTTAGTAATCTAAACACCTTCAAGTTAAACTTTCATTTTTGGGTTTTAAGGTTTCTTTTTTCCAAGCCTTGAAGTATCTCTCCTACAGCACACCACTGTTTTTTTATTTCTTGAGGATAGAGAATTATATTTAGGGTAATGTGTCTCAATTTTGAGACAGAAATAGATTAATTAGCAATAGAAAGTGATAGCTCACTCCGTCGTGAATTTCTGCTATATCAGTCAAGTGTTAAATTGTTATATCCTGATATTCTACTTTTGGTGGTGCTGATTAGTAACTGCATCATGATGTCATTTACCTGTGTGTGAGGAAGAACAATCTAAATCTCCTGCGTCTCCAATGTAGTGAAGAAGGTTCTGGGATTACAAACTCTAATTGGTGTGTGCTTTTTTTTCTTTTAAGACTTTTTACATTGGGATTGAGCTCAAAGAACTTGAATTACAACTGTAGCAGTGAACTCAGTTTGTACTGATTTACTCATTTAGTATTTTACTTAATAGTAGATTATTTAATATGACAGGTGTTTATAGCATAATGAAATATGTATACAATATTTATAGCGTCTTATCACACTTAAGGTGGAGACATTTTAATGTTACGAAATTCCTCACAAATGTTTCTGTTGACAGGGTGACTTCTTGTGATTTACTCTAGTAAATACTTTGCCAAAGGAAACATTTGTGGGCATTTAATAAAATTTCAATGGTTAGAAAAATTTATTGGGAAATTATAGGACCTCTTATGAATAATGGAGAGCTTGTCAAACAACATAATTTTTTGGCTTGTAGCGTGCATTTTATGATTTCCTACATAAAGAAAATGCATGGGCACTTAGAGTGCCTGTATCCAGCTGATTCCAAGGCAGAATGCATCAGTCTTTTAAACCCTGTTTTTCGCCAAAATACAATGGCAGTTTCTGTGATTATCCTCTCTGAAGAGTAATGACCAATGTAACCCAAGCAACTTTAAATGATGCATAAACGATTTGTTATATGATGATACATATTTTAGAACAAGGTAATTCTACGAGTGTAATGACCAAAACTGTCACTTTTTTTTTTTTGGTGGTTTTTTATCTTTTATACTTGTAAATTAAAATGGATCAGATAATAATGAGGCTTCAGTATTTTTCCATCAATTATAGTAGTGACAGCTCTTTAGTGAACTAGGAGTTCAGAAATAGAGCATCTCATAACTAAATGAGAGAAATATGCATGTGTAAGTAGAAAACGATTCTTGTGCTTATTTTTATACTCTGTGTTTAACAGCTGCATTTTCAATTATGTGTGGCATATTAGAAGCCTGGCTTAAAGGCAGTACTGCTTCTGGTTTTAAAGAGTACATTGGGTTGTTTATCACAAGAAAAAGTTCTGAGTTGATTTTTACTCTGGATTTCTGTGGTGCAGACAGTGTTTTGGTGTATGAGTGCTCCATATCTGCCTGGAGAGATGTGGCATTGCCTTCAGTTGTATTTTGGTTACTTAAGCACTCTTTCATAGAATCATTTTTTTCAGGGGATGCAAACACAGTCCTGTAATCACTGTGTTTGGACTGTCAAGCTGTTGGCCTCTTAAAATGTACTCTTTATCTGTGGATTATTTTAAACTATTTTTTGGTAGTAATATGTGCACCCAAATATTTGTTTCAAGAATTTGGAAGAAACTGACTGCGAGCTTCTGCTTGCTGTAGGCAGAAGTGAAGTCTTAAAGTAATTTTGACTGTTTTCTGGTGGACTAAGTGCTGGTGGACCTAGACCAGCTACCTGCTAGTCAAAAGGTCAAGTTCTTTTTCTCTCTCTTGCTTCTTGCATTATTCTGTGAGGGGTTTGGATAAGTCATTGAAATTTCTGCCTTAAGCAGTGGATGTATTGTGCCCATTTAAATGGTGTGTAGCTTTCCTTGAGCCAATTTGGGCTTTGCCAAGAGAGATGTGTGTGCTTTATGCTGCTGTTGGGTTGTGCAGTCTGGATGAGTTATATCCTCTGTAAGGTGCAAAGACCAGCTTTGCACCATGGTCTGGGTCCAGAACTGTCACTCTCGTTCACTGTGTTGAAGATAAGGTTTTCAGAAAGGGGAACTGAAGATGCTTTCTCAATTTGTATAGATCATGCTTGAAAGGGCAATTGCATTGTCAGGTGAAATAAAAGAGCATTATGTAAGGGGTCTTGAAACATCCCCAAGCTGAAGTAATCAGGACAAGATTCAGTTCAGTTTGCTGACAGTTTGCTTTCTGCATCCTTCCTTATGGTAAATCTGTTAAAATTCACTCTTGACTCTTAACAAAGGAGGTAGTGGCCTTAATGATTAACTGCTAGCGTTATAAGACTAGCTTTACTTCAGAGTGAAATGGTATGTCTAATAATTTCATACAGATGAAATACGTATCTTCCAAAAATACCCCATGAGAGTATGTCACCCAAAGGTGGTGAAATACGTTGACTTACAGAGAACATTAAGCAGTATTTTGTTGGCATTCATAAATGTACTGGAAAGTTCATCATGAAGCATATTAGATGCTATGAAAAGTAACTTGAATTCTGGTGCAAACTGTTTAACCCATTTGTTAGTTGTAAATAAACACCCATTAATACAACTTATTTGGCTATTAGTGAAGCTCAGACTAGTTCAGAAAGGCATGTTAGCTTTATTAGAGTGGGGCATTTGTTGTTTTTTTTTGGAGGGGGTTTGTTTTGTTTTATTTTTTCTTTTTTTAGCTTAGTCTAAGAAAAACTGGTTCTATCTTCACAATAATTAATGCTTATGTTCTTGGTGCCCAAAGACACCTAATTCTACATAGGCATTTGAAGTGTGCAGTTGCAGAATCATCACATCTAATTTTTTTTTTTTTTTTAAAGACATGACCTTTTCTTCTTTGAATGGATTAAGAATGGGCAAATAACTCAGAAATGCTTCAGAAGGGAGTAAAAGCGCAAAGCCAGATTTAAACATGATTCAAAATGACGTTGGTAGAACTTTATTTTCACTTTTAGAATCCTGCTTATACAAATGTGCTCTCTCCTGTCCACAGATAGCCGTTGAGTTCAAGGGGGAAACTTGATAAACATGGACAGAATCAGGTCCACAAGCACTAACATCCTTTTTCACTGAGCATAAAATACAGTCTTTCCCAGATGTTTCAGAAGTTTTCATTGTCATCTTTTGAACCTGGTTTTGATGTGGTTAATTAAAAGATTCATTGCTTACTTAGCAAATAGGGGAGAATAAATGTTTTACAGTGTTTTATTGAGCACGGCCAGATGTCACATTATCAGGCTGTATTATTTTTCTTTGAGATTAATAGTGCTTTGTCTGTCTCCCAGATGTGTGCTAACCACCTGCTAGTTAAATATCTGTCTAGGTCATTGTTCTATAAACTCTCTTCACATATATATGCCGTAAGGATATCTCTTGTAAGATGGCTTTGCTCCGGTTTATGCTGCTTCTGTTTTTTGGCATTTAGAGCTCCAAGAATTGATCTCTGGAAGTGGAGGAGAAGTCCTTAACTCACTTCTCTGTCTTTGGGCAGTGAGAGGGCTCTTCTGTGCTTTCGGGCCCAGTTTGCAGCGGATGTGAGAGGAAAGACTGTTTCCTGGTTTGGCCAAAACCTCCATGCCGCTGCAGATATCAGGATGGAGAGTAACAAATCTGTCTCTTTCACCTACTAGTCCTGTCAGAGGAAAAGAGAGGTGCAAATTTCTTTTGCTATCCCTTCATCCTCTGCATGGTGTTTCTGGCATCCATTTAGCTTGTGAATAACTGCACCGCTTGTTTCAGATGCTCTTCACAGGGTCTTGCCAACAGCAGTGCTGTGAAATATGCGTGGTTCATGTGAGGTGCCGTGGCTCCCCACTGGGCTCTCAGTGGCAGAGCTGAGTGATAATAACATGGTCTTTTTGTTTTCACTCTGCCGTGGTTTAACAAGCCCGTGTGTAACGGTGGAGATTAATTCAGCTTTCCATCTGCTGACTTGGGACAGCATTACAGCCCTTTCCATTAGGAAGCTTAGGTTTACTATTACATGATCCAGTAGGATTTATTGTCATTATTTTGTAGGAATAATTTGGCACAAGAAGGCTGTCAGGCTGCTTGGCTTGCTTTGAGAGGCTCTACCCCTTGATAATTAGCAAAGCAAAATTTGAATGTAGGAGCCTTTTTGTGCTGTGTAGTCTGATCAGTGTGTTTTGTCTGATTCCCACAAGGAGAAAGAACGACTGTTTATGGTGGTGGTGCTACTGATAAACTGAGTACGGCTTGAATCAAGAAGAAGCTAGTCCTGCAAATGAGCCACATTTGCTTAATTTAAACATTCCATTGGGTGGTGCTTTTTTGGTTAGTGAGGGCTATGTGTGCTGTTGCTGACCTAAGAGTCAAGTCCATTACTGGGAGAGGATGCAGCCTTTATTTTTTTGTCTGCTTGTAAAAACTCCAGCTGTCAGTTCTCCTCACAGGGCAGCATGGTGGGCTCTTCGGTCTCTTCTGCATGGGATCACCACAACTGCTGCCACTGGTTTAGGAAAGGTCTTCCTTTTCCGGCTTCCCCCACTCTAAGGTTTCAAGACTTACTTACGTCCATGTCCTGATGTCATAGCTTTTTCTTGCAGCATAATTCCCTCCTCAGTGGGAAGAAGGAGGAAGAAAAAGTCTCAGCAGGATTTTTGCTGCTGTTACTGGATATCTTGGTGTACAGTGGCCTGCTCATTTTTAACATGCTTTTGAAGTGCTCTGTGCTGTCATCATCTTCAGGTATTTCAGCATGTGGTCTGTTTCAGACTGTCTGAATAAGATACTTTGTGTTTTATTCCTGGTGATCTACTCAACCCTGTTCTTCTCAAAAATCTAAACTACAGAGGGCAAGAAAGTCGCAGGAAAGGGATTTGTTTGTGGTCTGTGTTGTACTGGCAATGCTGGTGTTGCACCTTTCAGTCTTCAGGCTCCTGTTCTGGAAGCTCGATCACAATGCGCTGTCCTGAAAGAAGGAAGTTCTCTGCTTAGCATGAATTTATGGAGGAGAA